>NW_026040056.1:330000-405000 GCF_023375975.1 Astyanax mexicanus
TGCTTCTATTAAAATAACAATTGTTAAACCTCTCAATAGGAATAATACTTACTCAGTTCTTGAGGCAGGATTTCTCGTACTTTTTTCTGAACGCACGATTAATGTGTTTTGGCACAATTTTTTCTGAAAAAGAAAGTGCGCACGCACGCACACACGCACACACACACACACGCACACACGGGAAAAAAAATATCATAAGTAATTGTTTATATATGGAATGAAAGTTAAACACAATGTAAATCAGTATATACTCACTTCTTGCCTCCCTCTTCAATTTCTGTCTGTGTACAGTCACTTCCTTCTGGAGATCTTTCATTCGTGCTTTAAGCTGTGAGAGTGCCATCTGGATTTCCCTCTTCTTAAGCTTAGTGAGCGTCTGGGGGAGGTCACTCAGGAACAATAGGAATTTTTTGAGGTTGATCCAGTTCACCCTAATTGTCGTTGGCTTCATTTTGTCCTTTTTGAGGACCTCCACCCATCTGTGAATAACAGAACATAGAAGAAGATACATACATTTAAAGATAAGTATATAACAATTTTAGTAAAGTGTACATGTTTACAAATTTGTATTTTTTTTATTGTTTATTTTAGTCTAGACGGACAGATTGACACATTTTGAGCTTCCCGAGACCTTTGGTTAGGGAGTTAGGGGATGTGTTTACTAAAGTGTCTTAGTTTACAAAGGTGTATTTTTGAAGTTTTTTAATAATGTTAACTTATATGTAATTTTCGGTAATAATGTGTAACGATATGTTATAAGACCTTTAGTTAGGGAGTAATTTTTAACACTTACTCAGCAATTTTATTAGTGTCACTGAGGAAGGCGAAGTCGCCCCTCAGCAACTTTCCTTCCCCGGCGAACAAGAGAAATCTTCTGACATGGCTGCGGCACGTGTTTCCGTTATCTCTCATCTTCGATGTGGGGTTGGCGCCAACGCAATAAATGAAGAAATCCTTCAGAATGTTCTCTGCAAAACACAATTAATAAAGATAGTATTAAAAAAACAACAATAATAATAATAAACAATAACAATAACAACCTTAACCTTAATAATCCTTAACTTTGGACAATAAAAATAGATCATCTTACCGTATTGGGGATGCTGGTCGTCGTCAAAATCTTGCCGTCTGGAGAATTTCCTCCTTGTTCTCTTTTGAGTGCTGGCCATATAAAGTTTTACTAACCTGGCCAGCTCTTCATTTTTCTTTTTACAGTCCTGCCGGGGACAATCTCCTTGGGACAAACCCAGACGTGCCTTCAGCTCCTCATTTTCCCTCAGGAGCCGTTGGCAGTCTGGGTTTGGGCAGGGAGAGATGACCCCTGGTGTCTCTGGCGATCTGGCGGGCGGCTGACTGCTGCTGCTGTCGGCGATGGCTGGCGGGCGACTGGCTTCCACTGGCGGCGGCGGGTGGCGGAGTGGCGGGCGTCTGGCTGCAGCTGGCGGCGACTTGCGGAGTGGCGGGCCGCGCACCCGTCAGTTGGCTGGTGCTGATGCTGCTGCTGCGGCTGCTGCCGGCGGAGTGCCTTGTACGTAGCCCACGTCCAGCACGCTTATCATTGCCACCGGAGGCCTGGATGCCCTCAGGTCGGCCAGTTTCATCAGTATATGTCCTGTTTTTGCCTTTTCGATGGAGTTTTTCGCCTCTTCGGGCTATAAAACATGTAAACACATAACGAAAACATACATGCATTAGCTTATTAACGTTATTATTACGTTGTTAGTTGGTTATTACATACATCTTGTACTGAAAATCGAAAAAAAAAAACACTTAAACATACCGTTTTCTCCACATGGCACTCGGAGTAATGGCGATCGAGCCTCTTAACTGACTTCAGGCAAAGCGGCTCGGGGCATTTGAACACGCCTTTAACTCTATAGAAACGAAATACCTTTTAGTTTTATGCTTTTTTTTTTTACATAGAAACAAGTACAACTAGTCTTATATTAAGTATAAAAGTATTATGATACATTTATAAGTTCGTAATTACCGTCCGCTGGAGAGACTGAGGAGAAGGGCCTTCTCCTCTGAGTTGGCCACGTTGTGGTATCCCGTAAGGCATAGGTCGGCAATAGGCGGCCCGCGGGCCAGATGCGGCCCGCAAGCAAGAAACATCTGGCCCGTGAGGTTGAACTATAATGTAAAAAAAAATCGGATTGTCCGTCTCAAAAATGCTCTTTATTTAGAAACTTCATTTTCCAAAACAGAAAAATTATTAAAGATTTTTTGATAGAGCCACGGGCTGTTAGATAACTGCTAGCTTCTTTATTCTGTTATTTTTTTTTTATTCGTTTGTTTTTTTTTATTTAACAAACAGGTATATCATTAATAGCGCCCCCAATGGTCAGTCCACAGATTTCACCCACATCAGCCCACTTGAATGTCTGCTTGTCATTTTAAGAGCGCCCTCCCGCCACCGCGCCCTGTACTTTTCCATGACGTCACGAGTTGCGCAACTTGCACCAAAATAAATAAATAAACTGCATTTTAGCGTCGCGCGAGCGCTAGAATGCTTCAACAGCCACCAAAATCGATAGGTAACATCCCACAATTGTTCCGATATATCCATAAAATTTTGGTGACCCTAGGACTTACTGTGGCCGAGATATAGACCTTTATTTGCCTCAGTGCGTCTAATATGCAGAAATAACGGTATTAACGGAGAAAATAACACTTTGGTGAACAAAGACATATATGTAAACTTTGGTCCTAACTCCCTAATTCAAAGGCAGTAAAAACTCCAAAGTGGGTCATTTGATCCCCCTTGGCCCCCCGAACAACCTAACAGTGGTTTCGTCTACCTGAGACTCATCGGTAAACTTAAAGTGCAAAAATAGCACTTTGGTAAACAGAGACATATATGTAAACGGATCCTAACCATAGATCCTAACCTTTAGAATTAGCTTGGTAAAAGTTTTTTTTGTTTTTCTTTATAATAAGGTTTATTATGGCGACTAGACGGACAGATTGACACATTTCGAGCTTCCTGAGACCTTTGGTTAGGGAGTTAGGGGATGTGTTTACTAAAGTGTCTTAGTTTACAAAGGTGTATTTTTCAAGTTTTTAAATAATGTCGACTAATATGTAATTTTCGGTAGCATTAGGTTTATTAGGGCGACTAGACAGACTGATTGACACGTTTTGGGCTTTCTTAGACCTTTGGTTAGGGAGTTAGGGAAAACGTTTACCATAGTGTATATTTAGAGTTTATGTTTACCAATGTGTATATTTATAGTTTTCTCAACAAAGGTTCACTAATATATCTTTCTCGGTAGCATTAGGTTTATTTGGGCGACTAGACGGACAGGTCGAGATGTTTTTAAAATTTTTAGAACTTTTAGTTTTTGAGTTAGGAGAATGGTTAACAAAAGTGTCCATGACTTTTTGGTAAACATAGCTATTTTCGCTGTTCTCGAGCTCCTGATTCATATGGAGGGATGGTTAGGAAAAATGTTACCAAACTGTCATGCTAATGTGCTGCCACCCGGTGTATGCACTTAGGAACTGCAGATTTTCGAAAAATAGAAAAAATAGAAATAGCGATGTACTTTTATTTTTATAAAATACTAGGGCCTCGCTGGGTCACCACAAAAGTGATTTGGTGTCTCTAGCTCTTTTAGCCTTTTTAAAAAAAATTGTCAAAGTTTTGAATGGAATTTTCCATAGAATTTTGTCGAACTTTAAACGTCGATAACTCGTAGAATTGTCTTACGGGTATGGGAGTACCACCAATCGACTCCATTTTTAGAGTAGAATTTTTTAGATACCCTGTTTACCGATACGTCTCGGGGCCTAATTAGGGCCCCGTGACAAATTCAGACTTGAGATGTCTACGGTGATCTACTCTCAAAATGGAGTTCAATGGCACAAGAATTATTGATCAATTACCTTCGTACAAGGAGTTATGGCCATTTTCAATTCCAAAAAAATGAATGGAATTTTCCATAGGGAATTTTATTTTTCATTTGGCTACTAGGGGTGCCACAGGTCCCAAACTTCTTGAGGCTGGTCAGTCCCTCTCCTAGTATTTTTTAAAAATGGAACCGTACTCCATAAACGTTTAGATTCTGAGATATTGCACGTGCAATTGCGGCCTCCCACCGCTAGTTGGCGATACTGAGGGGTATCGACAAGACAAATCAGTGATACATTTGCTAAATAAAAATTGAAAATAGCTCTGGGTCGTCCCAATGTGTTGTGTGACATCATGGAACCGCCCCCCAAATACACATCCTAAACAAACGTGGAAAATAGCTCTGAGTCCCAATGTGTTGTGTGACATCATAGCACCGCCCCCATGACAAATTGGTTATACGTTTCCTAAATAAAAACATGTAGTCCCAATGTGTTGTGTGACATCATAGGACCGCCCCCAATACAAATTGGTGATACATTTCCTAAATAAAAACATGGTATTCCCAATGTGTTGTGTGACATTATGGAACCGCCCCCCAGATCGCAAAAGTCTCGGAATGGGCCGAAACATGGTCAACGTCACCTTGGGGGCGTGGTAGGGTCCCCCATCACATTAAAAAGGATTTAAAATCATATCTTTTGATGTAGATGGACTCATGAAAAAACAATGACATGGCTGCGATCAGAAAGCCGAGCCAGACGCGTAGGTGTCATGTCATTTTGGCTAGGAGGCTTCCTTTTTTTAAGTGTATTCAAATCAATCTGAAAACCTCACTGGCAACCCAATTGGGCTGAGTACAGTGCATCCCAGTCATCAGAATGGAAAATAGCACTGGGTTAGGTTAAAGAAAACCAAGTGTCATGAGCGTCCCAAACTGTTTTGTGTCTCCAAAAGTGTATCTGAAATCCCAGAGTGTATCTGAAGTCACAAAGTGTAGATGGAGTCCCAAAGTGTCGCCACAACCCTAGAAATGAAAATCCATGACACTTTGGGACCTACTAGGTAAAAAATCACCAAAGTGTCATGTGAAGTCCCAAAGTATATAGGAAGTACCAAAGTGTACTTGTGAGTACCAAAGTATCATATATACCTTTTTTAAACTGGTTAGGCCTTTTATCACCAAAGCGTCTTGGATCGCGAAAGTGGTTTTTGGCGATTTTTGGCTAACACTTAAAGTCCGACAGTCTTCAAGTTTTACATTATACTTTGCCGTACATGGCAAAATGTGGAACATTTAAAAAAAATTGTTCATGTGTAATAAATAGGTTAATAACACATTGATTGTTGGAGCGGTACGTGAGGGTGACGTTGCTCAAGAAACAGACCTTTTTTAAACATTAATGAAATTTATTGAAAATTTTTTTTAAACATTCAAACAACAACAACAACAACAGCAAGTAGAAAAGCAGCGAAAAATGCAATAAATCGTCATAAAATGACCAAATTTTTAAAAAACTACTTACAAGAAATTTCAATAAAGCAATAACAATATGATAATCAAAACATATCAAATAACATCAATCAAATCTCAAAAAAATGGATTAAAACTATTAACAGTAAATGAATCAAATTAGAAAATTTAAGATTCCTTAAAACTTCAAAGATTCTACAACCTCACTCTCCTCTATGTCCTCTTCAGAACTACTGGAATCATACATGACGATGGGAAGTGAAGCACGTCTTGGCTGGTCGATCCTTGTCATCTTCACCCTCGGACATGTCTTGGCCTTGAGGAGGCACATGTGCTCCTGGCTGACCTGGAAGGGCCTACCCAGGTATCCGTGGCCTGGGGAAGGGTCCAGCCCGATGACTTGCATGTTGTCCTACGTTATACAAAAAAGAATATTAAAATACCTTGATAAATACATAGTTACTACAAAATACAAGTATGTAAACAATGACTTACACTTGTTTGTGGTTCCTTCACCGGAGACTGAAGCAAGAAGACTGGGTCTTCCGGGCCCTCCTCCATTGACTCCACCAGGGACTCTGCACCAGACTCATCTTGAGACTCTGAGGTAGACTCTTTTTGGGCCTCTGTGATGGACTGCCGTTGGGTCTCTGGGATGATCTGCTCCTCGCGGATGCCCTCCTCTTCATCCGAACTGCCGGATTCCAACGCCAAGCACCGTCGTGCTTTTGAAGAACCTGGGTGCGTAGTCGTGCTCTTTCTACGCTTCTTGGGGCTTGGGCTGATGTGATCCTCCCCAGAAGATTCGCTGACTTGTAACCGCCGGACTTGTGCCGCCTCTGAGGCCGTGCTCAAGGTAGTATAAAAACGAGAGGCCACGGCCTCAGAGTGGCACATCAAACGGTTTATCTGTTGTTTCTTCTGAGGGGTAATGTTCTTTGTCTGAGTAAACACAAAACAGAAAAATGTATGTGTATTTTATAAATGTAATTTCAAGAAATATTCCAATCATGTGATACAAACAATATATACTTACATGATGGACTATGGAGGTGCTCACGTTCTTAAAGGTATATCTCCCTCCTAGACCCATCCGAGACCACTCTGTCTGGAAGAGCTCCAGCAGCCTTGAGTACACGCCTGCGGACCGGTTAAAAAAAAAGTATTCTGAGCTCCCTGAGTCAAAGAGCTTACGGACACTCAGCAGTGACGTGAACCAGGAGTACTCCTCCTGGTTCAGCGACAGCTGTGCATGTCCGTAAGTGCTCGCTGACTTATGCTTGCTGACCTATAAATAGAAAAAATAGAAGAAAACATGTTGCAAATAACCATTTCCTAACAAATCAACATACTTTTTATCCCTGGTCACACAACACTCACCTCAATCAGGACATGGTCGCCGTCCTCCTCAGCATCCATCACCTCAGCGACTGTGAGGTTTTGAAGAACCCCCTTTCTGTGCCCAGACACACAGATAAAGTACCCGGTGAGCAGGCCATACACCTGCTCGAGGGTGTGCCAGGATGGGTTGGTCTCCAGTTTCTCTGTGAGAAAATGTAACGAATCATATTGTCTTACAGAAAAACAAAATTTCGATTATTAATGGAAATTTACTTACTGATCTTCTTTGGGAGGATCACCTTTACTCCCTTCCGGAACGCCCGACTGTCAGCTTTTGGCATGATGTTCTCTGAAGAAAAAACACCCAATATTACACATATAGAACAATATATTTAATTACTTATTTACTAATGTTTCTTGTCACAAGATACTCACTGGACTGTGCCTTTTGGATTTTCTGCCGGTGAGTAATTACATCTCTTGACAGATCCTTAATCCGGGCCTCCAGTTCCATCATGATCCTCCGATAATCCATCCCGTTCAGCCTGGTTTCTTTATTGGACAAATGAAGAAGGTACTTCAGAAACTTCTTTAGATTAAGAAGCTGGATCCGAACAGTCGTGGGTTTAAAACCATCATCCTGGAGCATGTTCACCCAACTACAAACAGAAAAAACTGGAGAAAACACTATGACAATGCAGGTAAGTATTACAGGTAAATTATTACAGGTAAGTATTACAGGTAAGTATTAGAATGTATAAACATATGTATACACTGAATTCTTACCTGGCAATGCAGGATGCATTCTTAAGGAAGGCAAAGTCTCCCCTTAGAAGACAGCCTTGCCCAGCAAAGATTAAAAATCTCCTTACATGGGAGACAGCGGTCTTTGTATTCTCTATCTTTTTAGCGGAGGGGTTGCATCCCGTGCAGAACCTCAGAAATTGCTGCAGGATTTTTTCTGTAAAACAACAATCACAAGAACTCAAACAATAGGTTAAAATTAAGAAAAACACTATTACTATAGACAAAACACAAAACAATACTTGCCATATTTGGGATTCTCGGCCTTCTTGAAAAGTCCCTCCGGGAGAACTTTTTTCTGGCTTTCATGTCAGGGCTTTCCATAAACATGGTGACATATTTTTGTAATTCTGCTGCTTGATACACACAGTCCGGGTTTCTGCACTCCCCACCGCTGCATTTGATCTGTGCCATCAGCCTGTCTATCTCCTCTCTCATGACTTGCTTTTCTTTGATGCACAGTGGATGTGTGCACAAAGAGGAACGGACGCTCCCTGAGCTCATGCCTGATGTGCTGGGGCCTGCCACCACCACCATATCCTCTTCCTCTTCTTCGACTTCTTTAGAGGGACCTGCTGGAGTGGAAGTCATCATAGGTGGAGACATTGGATCCACACTGCTGGAGGCCACATTGATTGAGGACTTATCCAGAAAAGAAGCCATGGGTATATTAGGATTAGTTGCCCTCAGCTCTGCCAGCTTTTTCAGCTTTTTTTAGCTTTGGACACAAGCTCCTCCACTTCACAAAACTGAAAAAATAAAAATAAAAATGTATTAAAGTACATTTGTATATAGTTATAATACGTATTTTAAACTGTAATATATTTTATGCACATATGATGAAATATATGTTTTTTAAATCAAACAAAGTTACCGGCAAATCCCCATGCTTATCTATCATGTGCCGGTCCAACCTGTCATGTCTGGTGCTGAAAGCACGTCTGTGTCTCCCACATCCAGCTCTATCTGCGATTCTCACAGTAACAACTACAATACCCAGAACGCACCACTCCATGACACAACACACACTCCCGATCACATGACACGTCACATGACGCCACCAGGAAGTCCCGAGTACTGATTACTCAGTGTATTTAAGGACCATGCTCACGCTCACACCTCGCCGAGTATCTGTTTGGTAAATCCTACAATACAAAGCGTTTCTCTTGCCCTTGCTATTCTCCGTGTATGATCCTGTTTTTGTTTTCTACCGACTTTGATTTTTGCCTGCTCCCTTGTGTTGGATTACCGTGTATGACCTGGACTGTTTATTGTATGGTTTCTCTACACTGTGCATTTTTGGTACTGACCCTGTTTCTGTTGACTACCCCTGTCTACTCTATAACTTTAATAAAAGTTATTTTATTGTATCTGCACCAGTCTCATTCCTGTCTGGCCTTGACACAACCTCTTTACCATGGCCATGCAATTAGGCACTTGTCACTGGAACTCCCCCTTAACGCTACATAAAACAATGAAAATGCAGCTAAGTATTACAGTTAAGTATAATTTTTATGTAATATATTTTTAAAGTTTTTTAACATTTTTAATTCACTATTGCTATGTTATTGTAGTGGAATTACAGTTTTTACCGTCCGCTAGAGAGTTGCAAAAGCAGCATTCTTTCTTCCCTATTCGCAACACCGTGGAGCTTGAGCAAATGCTGGGGAAGGTGTGCATAAGTCACCCAACACAAAGGGCACAGCTGACTCCTTGGAGCCATTCTATAACAACAAAAAATAAATTATACAGTGTTAGGACAAAATAAGCCCAAAATGTTATTGAATCACCAAAGTCTAATCATGAAAAATACCATTTGTAAGTGTTAGGACAAATAGGCCCATGATGTCATGGGATCTCAAAAGTGTAATCAGAAAAAAAATCAAAATAACATCCCCATAAACATTTTATTAGGATATCCTATCATTCACAAAGCAACGGCCAAAAAACGTATCAATACAGGCCTACAGGCCAAAAACACGCTCAAAATGAACTTTATACATGTTAAAAACTAACAAAACTAACAAAAACAACTACAAATACACTACAGGACACTTAATTTAACACACTTACCTTCAAAAATCCACTGAATTCATGAAGTTTTGCTGCAAAAGTAAATGTTTTGAAACGAGCTACCTAAACAACAACCTCTCTCTTCAACACCTAATCACCAACAACAGTTAAAACATGGAGTCATGGAGGATAAAAAAAAAACAAAAAATATATATTTTTTTCTCCAATGAGAAAACTTTAAATATTACTCTAAATAATCTTAAAAATAATAAAAAACATAAAATAAAAAAATAAACTTGAAAAAAAATGAAATAATAAAAATAAATAATAAAAATACTAAAATAAATAATAAAAATAATAGAATAAATTCATATCTCACACACATTTGATCCTAGGGACACCAAACTCGGATATGTTCTTTGGACTTAGGTTCTCTTCCACATATATGAGTTTGGTGGTCCTAGGATTGTAAAATCAGCTGGTTAGGGCTTTTATCACCAAAGCGTCTCGGATAGCGAAAGTGGTTTTTGGTGTTATTTGGCTAACACTAAAGTCCGACAGTCACCAAACTTGTCGGGGTGGGTCGCCACGCCGAGCCGGACCAAATGACCGATGAATTAGTGGATTAACCCTTTGCTTTCGGTAAAAAAAAAAACAACTTAGCCGTATCTCCTTACCGTAAAATTTCTGGTCAAAAATTTTGGGTCATTTGGTGCGGCTTGCCACCCCGATCGCATAGGTATACTTTTAGTGAAAATAGCACTTAAGGTTTATCCCAAAAATAAAAAAAAAACACTTTCGCGATCCGAGACGCTTTGGTGATCTTTGGTCCTAAACTCAAAAAAAATTCAAGGGGGTGTATCTCGACAACCTTTGACCCCAGGCTCACAGTCTGGTGGTCCTACGGCTCTTTTAAGCGTAAAATAAGCTGGTTAGGGCTTTTATCACCAAAGCGTCTCGGATAGCGAAAGTGGTTTTTGGCGTTTTTTAGCTAACACTTAAGTCCTACAGTTACCAAACTTGTCGGGGTGGGTCGCCACGCCGAGCCGGACCAAATGACCGATGAATTAGTGGATTAACCCTTTGCTTTTGGTAAAAAAACAACTTCTCCTTACCGTAAAATTTCTGGTCAAAATTTTTTGGGTCATTTGGTGCGGCTTGCCGCCCCGATCGCATAGGTATACTTTTGGTGAAAATAGCACTTAAGGTTTAGCCCAAAAATTCAAATCCATCACACTTTGGGACCTATTAGGTCAAAAATCTCCAAAGTGTATCTGAAGTCCCAAAGTGTACTAGTGAGTACCAAAGTGTGTCTGGAGTCCCAAAGTGTTGCCACAACCCTAGAAATGAAAATTAATGACATTTTGGGACCTGTTACATCATGGATAACCAAAATGTCGAGAGAGTCCCAAAGTGTTGCCAAAACCTTAGATATGCAAATCCATCACACTTTGGGACCTATTAGGTCAAAAATAACCAAAGTGTCATGTGAAGTCCCAAAGTGTATAGGATATCCCAAAGTGTACTTGTGAGTGCCAAAGTATATTTGAAGTCACAAAGTGTACTTGTGAGTACCAAACTTGTCGGGGTGGGTCGCCATGCTTGCCGCCCTGGACGCATAGGTATGATTTTGGTGAAAATGGCACTTAAGGTTTAACCCGAAAATGCAAAAATTCACTTTCGCGATCCGAGATGCTTTGGTGATCCTTAGTCCTAAACCAAAAAATATGTTTTTTGTATCTTCAATTTTTACATTATACTTACCACCACCGTACCTGGCAAAACATGGAACACAATTGTTATGTTAAAAAAAAATTGTTCATGTGTTATAAATAGGGTAATAACACATTAATTGTGTGTGTGTCCTGTGTGAGGCATTTTTTCGAACAAACATATTTTGCACTTCTATAGCTCGCATCGTGCCGACAGTTGGAGGGGTATGTGAGGGTGACGTGCCGCACCACATATCTGAAGGCCGGCCCCCTGAGGGGGCGGGGTTTAGAACCGGCTTCAGGAGCACCTAATCGGCACGGGAGTTGAAAATGAGCGCGCGACGTGTCACCCAGATGTCAAATCTGCCCTGATTGAATCAGTTGGTTAGGGTTTTTATCACCAAAGTGTCATGGGTTAGCCAAAAAGTATTGGCCATAACTCCGCCCCCTTTTGAGATAGGGACCCCAAACTCGGCGAGCCGCACCAGCTCGCCGTCCCGAACCGGCATGCGGACGTTCGTGATCCCGGGACCTTCCCTTCCGGTCGGGGACCCCGAAAACCTTCTACCCCCATTGAAACCAATACAATGGAAAATGTCGGGGGGGCGTATCTCGACGACCTTTGACCCTGGGGTCACCAAACTCGGATATGTTCTTGGTACTTGGGCCCTCTTCCACATATCCGAGTTTTGTGTTCCTACGACCTTTCCTTGGGTTTCTCCTCTTTTTTTTGGCCAGAAAACTGAGAGATCCTCTTGTCGGACCCGAGTCTAACAGGGCCCCGGCCTGGAAATTCTATCTGGGCACTTTTTCCTGGGAGGGGTCATATGGCCTACAAAGTGGGAGGGCCTAATCCCGGGTTCGAGTCGCTACTCATATCCGAGCCCCTCCCCTCTGAGTGGGCGGGAACTCGAGTTAGCTTCCGGAACCCCTAATAAAGACGGGAGTTGCAAGTGAGCGCACAACACGCCCCGCTGGTTGCAAATCTGACCTTTTAAATTACAGAGGTTAGGAACAAATATCACCAATGTGTCATTGAGAGCCAAAGTAATTGTCCATTTAAGACTGACCCTTGGGCTCTGGGGTCACCAAACTCGGGGGTCTGCTCCATACCGTGGCCCTCTAATATGGTTCTGAGTTTTATGACCCTGTGACCTTTACTTGTCCGGCAACACTCTGACATTTCATGCTTAAGTGTAAGGCCTTTTCATAAAGCTTGATCGGCCGTATCTCGGCGACCTTTGAACCCAGGGTCACCAAATTAGGATATGTGGTTCGGGACCACAACTGCAATCGGTCTCCTGAATTTGGCGACCCTGTGACCTTCCTCGCCCTCACGGGAGCAAAAAAGGGATTTTCGGGCCTACGTTCAGGCTTCGGACAAATAATTTAAAAAATTATTATCTCGGCGCCCGTTGACCCTAGGGTCACCAAATTCGGATATGTATTTTGGAATGACTACTAGGATCACCACACCGAATTTGGTGACTCTAAGACTTCTATTTTACTTCTATTTTATTAATTTCTATTTTTCCCAATTAAAAAGTTTTAATTAAAATCCCAAAGTCATGTGGTACATAAAATGGCCGCCCTGGGCCTGCTGATGAAATGTGGTGTGGTTCTGGCTGGCTCTGCCCAACTTGGTGGTTAGGATCATGGTTAGGGTAGAGTCCCAATGATTCATCAATGACACTTTGTCATTCGATCCGCCTGGGCTCCTTGAACAACCTACCAGTGGTTTAGTGTACGTGTGACTTTATGATAACCTTAAAGTGGAAAAATAACACTTTGGATAACATAGACCCTTTGGTGAACATTGTTCCTAACTCTAATAAAAAAAAACCCTTATACACCTCATAAAGTGCATTACGTGGACTTACCAATTCTCTGCATTAACCTAATACCTATTTGAATATAATTAAACTCATTTTACACTGTTATTACTATGTAATTACTGTATTACTACAAAAAAGAGACATTTCTTGAACATTAACATATTTATTAGACAAAATTCAAAGCAAACACAACAAACAACAACAGTGCACACAATATATATTATTTAAAACTAAAGACACTCACACACACACACAAACTCACACAGCTAACAATAACTATTTACAGAAAAAAAAAACTTTGTGGTGTGGAGGTTGTTGAGCTGGCTGGAAAAAAGAAAAAAAAATGGTATGCGGGTAAAACTATACTATAAACTATACTATAACTATATACATAATTTACATACACTGCATAGTTATTTTTAATTTACTTTTTGTGCTTAGCAAAAAACTCCTCCATATCAGAAGAGTGGCTGGAGGAGAAATGGGTTTCACTGTCCTCCTCGGCTTGAGAGAAATAGAACTCCTTTTCCAAGCTTCTCCTGACTGGTGTTTTCCCCTTTCGTCTTGACCTGTGTGTTTGTTTCTTTTCCTCTTCTCTTTCTTCTGGTTCTTCTCCTTTTGGTTGTTCTCCTTCTTCTTGTTGTTTTTCTGGTTCTTCTCCCTCTTTTGGTTCTTGTCCTTCTTCTGGTTCTTCTCCTTTGTCTTCATCTTGTTCTGGTTCTTCTCCTTCGTCTTCATCTTCTTCTGGTTCTTCTCCTTCGTCTTCATGTTCTTCTGGTTCTTCTCCTTCGTCTTCATGTTCTTCTCTTTCTTCTGCTATTTCTAGCAAGTCTTCTTCTGAGGAGCTAACATATTCTTGTACCTTCTGTTTCTTCGGGGAAGGTCCTGGCTCGTCAGAGGGTGTGCTGTCTCCCTCCTGCAGCTCTCTCACCTTCGCCGCCTCTTCCGCTGTATTTAAAGGCACATAAAATTTCGATGCCACAGCCTCCGAGTGGCACATGGAGCGGTGGACCGCTTCCCGCTTCCTGGGTGTCAAATCTTTCGTCTGAAAAATAAGAAACAAAACAAGCAACCCATTAAAAGTTATGTTCAGTGTAGCCTTGGTTAATTGTAGTCATCAGGAAAAGTACTTACGTAGTGGACCATGGATTTCCTGAGGTTTCGGAATGTATATTCCCCTTCGAATCCGAGCTCCACCCACTGATCCTGAAAGTATTCCAGGAGTTTTGAGCAGCGGCCACCGCTCCTGGAAAAGAAGAAATAAGGACTCTGGCTTCCCTCAAACTGATCACGAATGTCCAATACGGACATGAACCAGCCGTACTCTCTCTCAGTTAGGGACAGCTGGGCATGCCCGTAAGTCCCGGCTGACTTGTGAGCCTCCACCTAAGAAAAGATAAAAAAAACACAAAAAAAACAACAACATGCAATTAAAACTAAATATTATTTAGTGTCAACAGGTAAATGTTCAACCAATAAGAAAACGTTCACTCACCTCTATGATGCTCTTGTCTCCTTCGAGCTGAGCCTCCTTCACCTCGGACACCAGCATATTTGACATTACTCCGGTCCTGTGGCCGGATATGCCAATAAAATATCCGGCCAGCAGGCCGAAGACACTGCACAGTCGCCCCCTGGTGGGCTCCTTCTTCAACATGCCTTTTCAAAGAACACAACAATTAATATGCTTCTATTAAAAGAACAATTGTTAAACTTCTCAATATGAATAATACTTACTCAGTTCTAAGACCATTATCGACCGGACCTTCTTCCTAAATGCCTTGTTCACGTTTCTGGGTAGTATTTTTTCTGAAAAATAAAGTGCATACACACACAACAATTATAAGTTATTGCTAGATTGTTTAGATAAAAAAAAAAAAACTTAAGTAAATTAAGTAAATCAGTACTTACTCACTTCTTGCATCCTTTTTTACCCCCTGCCTAAGGATGGTGACCTCCTTTTGAAGGTCTTTCATCCTGGCTTTGATCTGGGCCAGGATCATCTGAACATCTCTTCTGGACACCTTAGTCTGACTCTGGGGCAAATCGTGAAGAAAGTTCACGAACTTTCTGATGTTTATGAGGTTTACCCGAATGGTAGTTGGCTTTAGCTTGTCTTTTTTCAGGACTTCAATCCACCTGTGAATAATAGAACATAAAACACAAAATACATACAAAGGTTAAAAGGTAAGTATATAACAATGAATGTTTTTTGTTGTTTTTCTTGTAGGTATAAAGGTAAGTATACAGGTAAGTATAATGTATCCAAGTATAAAGGTAATTATAATTTTTAATACTCACTCAGCAATTTTGTTGCTGTAGCCGAGGAAGGCAAAGTCGCCCTTCCCCGGCAAACAGTAAGAATCTTCTAACATGGCTCCTGCAGGTGTTAGCATTGTCTTTTACTTTTGCAGTAGGATTTGCCCCAGCACACAAGACAAAAAAGTCATTCAGGACCTCCTCTGCAAAACATAATGTTTACAATGAATAAAATAGCTTAAATTTGAATAAAAAAATAAACTTTACTTTAAACAATAAAAAATAGATTTTCTTACCGTATTTTGGATGGTGTTCGTCTCCGATATCATCTCTTCTGGAGAACTTTTTTCGTGTTCTTCTCTGAGGGCTGGCCATGTAAAGATCGACCAACCTGGCCAGCTCCTCATTTTTCCTCCGGCAGTCCTGCCGGGGGCACTCGCCCTGGGCCAAACCCAAACGTGCCTTCAGCTCCTGATTCTCCTTCAGGAGCCGTTGGCAGTCTGGGTTCGGGCAGGGTGATGTGACCCCTGCGGTGTCTGCCGGTGGTGTGGCGGGTGTGAAGGGCAGGTCATACGTCCCTGGCAGCGGAGTGGCGGGCGGCTGGCTGCTGGCGGCTGCTGGAGTGGAGGTCGGCTGGCTGCTGGCGGCTGCTGGAGTGGCGGGAGGCTGGCTGCTGGCTGCTGCGGCGGGCGGCGCACCCATCGGGCGGCCGCGGGCGGCGTGGCCTGTCCCCACGTCCAATACGCTGACCATGGGCACGCTCGGATGGGATGCCCTCAGTTCATTTAAGATTAGCTGTTTTTTGGCCGCCTCAATGCTAGTTTTAGCCTCTTCAGGCTATAAAACATGTAAATACGTAACAAAAATATGTAAATAAATAACTAATAAACATCATATGCATGTATATAATACAACATACACATATATAAACAGGTATTAGCTAATAATTAACTTATTACTAGGTTAATACTAGGTTTTTATTAGGTTATTACTAACATCTTGTAATACAAAGGGAAAAAAGCGTTTCACATACCGTTTTTTCAAAATGGCACTCCCCATAATGACGGTCCAGCCGTTTGACCTTCTTCCCGCACAGCAGCTCAGGGCACAAAAATTTCCCTTTCACTCTAAAAAAAAACAGAAATACCTTTTAGTTTAAGCTGTTCTACATAGAAACATGGTTAAATAACACTTTTTCCTTTACAAGTCGTCGAATATTAAGTATAAAAGTTCCTATTATTACAAGTTTATAAGTTCGTAATTAACTTACCGTCCGCTGGAGAGGCTTAGCAAGAGGGCCTTCTCCTCCAAATTCGCCACATTATGTAGTCCTGTTAGGTGTTTTGGCAGATTTGAGTATTCGTTGTGGCAGATGGGGCACAGCTGCGTCCTCATCTTGCCACGGTTGTTTTGTTTTTTTACTAAATAAAGTAAAAATACAGTAAATGTATTAGCGGTGAAAATTCTCCGTCTCTCTCCGTCTCCGTCGCCTCTACTGCTAATTCTTGCACACGTCACGTTCGCACATGCGCTGTAAAGGTTCTGTATTTTTCCGTGACGTCACACGGAGCGCAACTTACATTAAATGACTAAAATAGCGTTTTATGGTCGCGCGAGCGTTTACTATGCATAAATAATGGTATTCCTAACTCATTTTATCAACCTAGTCACCCTGAACAACCTAATAATAGTTTGGTCGTTGTGTGACTTACTAGTGATGTTAAACTTGAAAAAACAATGTAGTTGTGCCGCTGTTCTTTAATATTTTACTACCAGTAATAGTAGGTTTATCAGTGCGACTAGACGGACAGATTGACACATTTTGGGCTTTCTAAAACCTTTGGTTAGGGAGTTAGGGGTTGTGTTCACTAAAGTGTCTATGTTCACCAAAGTGTATTTTTCAAGTTTTTGGATAATGTAAAACTAATATGTTTTTTTAAGGTACTAGTAGGTTTATCAGGGCGACTAGACGGACCAAATGACACATTTTTAGGCTTTCTAAAAGGGTTAGGGTTAGGTTAAAGGTTATGGTTAGGGTTTAGGGTTAGGGCTGGGACTGGGGATGGGGCTAGGGGTCGTGCTTTAGAGGTACTGAATCTGAAAGTAATTTTTTTAGGGAAGGGTTTTTAAGGTGTGGTGTGAAACTCAGGTGTATCTCCATACAACCGAGGCCAGTGTGGGCCCAAGGAACCCACTCCATACACGGTAAAATGATCTCAAATTCTAGTATGGCTTTCATACTTAGGTGCTAGTTTACCACAAGAACTTAAAAATAAATTACAAAGTAGGACTCAGGCGTGTTCAAGCTCCGGGTATGGGTGCCCTTATGAGCCATCCTTGTCATCATTTGTCCTTGATGGAACTTTATTCCAAGTCTAAGCGGTAACAATGATTCTGTACAACAATGGAAGCTGTAAAAGGTATAATAATGACCTTACTAAAGTTTTTAAGAGAAAACTATTTACAATCACTTTATTCCAGTATCAGTTTCAGGAGTTATTTTTAACTTCAAAAAATTATAAACAACATTGAAAAATTACCATTAACCATTTTGAGACATCATTGGGATTAAAAAAAAAAAAAAAACTATTTACATTAACAATATTCCTGGGTTTATTACTAAGTTCCTTTATTGGTTCCATTAGTGCTTCTCATTTAGTCCATTTGGGAATTTGCAGTCCAGCCTTTTGATCCATAATTTCTCAGTTCATCTTCGTTGTCCCACTGTCCAATTGGGATTATGATCCAGAGTTCTGATCCATAGTTTTTTAAGGCCATGTCTTTTGAAATGTGCAATTAAATGCGTGTTTTTCTTTTTGTTGTGCCTGATGTTGTATCTGTGTGCATTTAATCTGGTTCTAACGGATGAGCCAGTTTCCCCCACATATTGCTTGTTACATTGGTTGCATTGGATCAGGTACACACAGTTAGTTCTGTTTAAGGGTATTTGTTTCTTGATAAAGTATGCTGTTTGTCTTTTAAGGTTTTTCACCAGTTTCTTGGGTGATGTTGACCTATGGTTTTGAGCAGGGGGCTTCAATTTACTGTGTACCAGTAGGTCCCTTAGGTTTTTGTTCCTTTTGTATGCAGGTATTATTTTAAGTTCCTTATCTTGGGTTTCATCAAAGACGGTCCTGAAATTTTGCTTCAGAATTCTGGAAAATGCTATTGAATCATTTGAGTATCTAAGAACTATTGGTATTATTTGGTCTGGGGGATCATGCATTGGTTTGTTCAGGTCCTTTTCTTTGGCCCAGTGTTTATGTACCAAGTGTAAAAAAGACCTGGGGTAACCTCGTGTCGAAGTGCTCTAAAAAGGGTTTGGGTGGCTTTTTGAGAGTTTTCTTTTTCTGTGCAGATTCGGTCGTAGCGTATAATTTGGGATTTGATAATACCCCGAAAGGTGTGCTTCGGATGGAAGCTTTTTTTGTGCAAAAGGGCATGTGTATCTGTTTCTTTGAAGAACACCTTAATATCCAGTATTTTTGTTATGGGAAAATTAGGCCCTTTGTATGTGGTTGTGTCTAAGAAATCAATACTGTTGCTATCAATTTTGTATTTGACCGTAATTAGGTCATGATGATTGTTGAGGGTGGCTATGAAATTCATGAATTGATCCATGGAATGTGACCATGTCCCCCAGATGTCGTCTAAATACCTCAAGTAATTTGTGGGTCGGAATTTACATTTTGGGAGTATTGTATCCTCCCAATTTGCCATGTATATATTGGCATATGCCGGGGCAATTTTTTTGCCCATTGCCGTCCCCTTTGTTTCTAAGTAAAACTGGCTATTGAATTCAAAATCATTTCTAGAAAGACTAATCCGTAACAATTCAAGTAGTACCTCATCAGGTCTTTGGTCGTCTGGGTTGTCAGTAAATTTCTGCCTGATGGCTTCCAGTCCTTTTGGTGTATCAATGTTTGTATATAAATCATTTATATCAATGGAAAAGAGGAAGACATTGTTTTCTAATCTAATATTTTTTACTTTTTCAATGAAATCATATGTGTCTTTGACATAGCTACTGTGTGTGGTGGCTAGAGGGTTAAGGAAGTAATCAATGTATTCCGCTATTCTGTAGCTTTCACTACCACAGTCAGAGACAATGGGTCTTCCTGGTGGCATGTTCTCAGAAGGCCAGTTTTCTAGAGGTTTGTGTATTTTTGGCAGTAGGTAAAACTGTCTAGGTCTTGGGGTATCTTCCCCCATCAAATATTTTTCCTGCTTTGAGTTAATATATCCATCTGAATGTAGTTTGCTTAGACAGTCTTTGATGAGACCCATTGATTTCGTATACATTGGTTTATCCAATTTTTTGTAGTAAGTTTTGTTGTGCAATTGCCTATTTGCTTCTTGGACATACTGTGTTCGATCCATGATTACTGTGGCATTTCCTTTATCAGCTGGTTTAATTACCAGGCTATCTTTCTTCATCAACGTTTTTAAAGCCTTTTCCTCTAGAGTTGTGAGGTTTGACTTTGGGGGGGATGGCTGTATAGGGAGGTCTTTAAGTGTAACTAAATCCAATTTAATTAAATGTTTGAGTTGTTTAGGTAGTTTTTGTGGTGGGGGTTCCCAATCTGATTTTGGCATGAATGATTTCCTATTTTGTTCTATTGTGTCCTCAAAGTACATGGCTAATTTCAATCTACCGTGGTATTCTGTTGTTTGGGCCAATAGTTCTGTCCTGGTGACTGGTTTTACTGAATGTGTGGGAATGTAAGAAAGTCCCTTTCGTAATAGTGATGTTTGGCTGGCTGTTAAAGTGCATGTTTGGGAAAGGTTGACTACTGTATTGTCCCTAGGCTGTTGCCGTTCTGGGGTTTCTTTCAGAGTTAGTTTAAAAAGTAAAAAATAGTCATCCAATGGCTGAGTATGCCCTTAGCTGCTTCTGTTGTCCAGTGGATCCTGTCTTGGGCTGTGGAAAAGGTTTCTTTGTGGATTGCTGGGATGCTTCTTCCGGATTCCACAATGAAATCATTTAGCATCTGAAGGTTGCTTTTTTCCGTGGCTGGTAGCTGTAGTTTATTACAGGGACAAATATCATTGCGTTAGGGAAGGTGTTCTGTGCTGCTCCCAGAAGTCGTGACAGCTGTTTTTTAACCAAAGTGGGGTTACTTTGAGTCCTGTTGTTAATCCCAAAGGACAGTATGACCTTTTGGGTGTTTTCAGAGGTTGGGGTTCTATGTTTTACAATGTGGTAGGCATGTGCTAGCTGTGCCCCAGGGTAGCTATCTACCTGTATATTGTTGTCAGTAATTTTGGGGAGTCTGGTAAGGTTTGAGTCTCCTAGTATAATGTAGGGCCGTGTGGGTTCCAAGTGCCAATTAGCGTATTTGTCTCCATAGTGGCTATGGCATGTGAAACAACTTGTGTGTTCAGCCTCCTTGGTTGGGGAGATTTCTGCCTCTTGGGTGTTTGGTTTAATTGGGGAGGTGCTGGCATCTTGTGTTGACCTAAGTGGGATGAGTCTTGCTTGTTCCCTTGCTTCCTTCTGGTGGCGTCGGCGTTTAGGGGTTGGGCCTGGAGGTGGGACCCGATAGGTTTCAGGGCTTTGTTGAACCTGAGTTGAGGTCTGTAATTTTTGTCCCTTCTTGGGGCAAGGGTTAACCTGTGTTAGAGAAGTGTGTCCTAGGGTTGGGTCAGTATATTTCTGTTTTTTACTGGTACTTGTACTTGGGCCTTGTGCAACACAGGTGCGTTTTTTCACCGATCTGGTAGATGTGCTGGGCCTTACTGATTCCCCAGAGGTAGTGGCTGGTTCAATGGAGAAGCTTGTGTGTCTTGGTCCCGTACTAGTACTAGGGTCTTCAGGGATCGGAAGTGAAGTGGGTATCATGTTAGGACTGGCCCTTTGGTCCCTGGGTAGGTTTGGGTTAGTTATGCGATCAAGGGTGTCCAGGGACTCATTCCGCTGTTCTTCAGGGTTTTGTTCCAACAGCTGTGTAACTTCCTCCGTCGCCCACCTAATTGTATTGGGCTGTATTTTTTTCAGGTTGCGTCTTGACCACCTGATTGCTACTTCCCATGCTTCTCTCCATCTACTGCTATTTTGGGATTTAATATCCCTGGACAGCTCGTGGATTTTGCGTGTATAGTGCTCCTCCAATATTTGCAATGTGGTGTGGAGCCAGTTACGGGCATTCCCGTATAACATTGTTTCTGTAGTTGGTGTTGGGGTAGCTGGTTTTATGACGGATTCCAACCATCTCATAGTTCGGACTAAGCCTGGAGGTTCTTCAGTATTGCCCGTTGAAATTTGCACATTTTGCAAATGGTGGTGGGCCTTGATGTACTGGTGCATCTGTCGGATTAGTACTCGAAACTCCTGGTCTGCTTCCATTTCTGGGGAAGTCTGCAATATACAAAAAAAGTAGGCTTATAATAATAATAATAATAATAATAATAATAATAATTTTACTTAAAGTTCCAAGAGAATTTGGCCTGGCTCATTAGACCAGTGAGACTCATGTAGCATGCCTGGTCCGAAGGCTCTGGCAGGGGTAGGTTTTTGTAATATACAATGACTTCCCCCAGTACAGCCCATCAGGCTGCATGGTTTGAGTAGGAAGACCAAGGGTAGTGCACGGGCCGGCGCTTGTTAGGCATTGCTACTGGGCTTGAGGTCAATGAGCAGGTAAAGTAGGAGTAGGCAGAGTGAGGGGTGTGTTACTCGACCAAGCAGGACCCCCTCTGAACTGATCTGTCTTTTCTAGCTTAATCCTACTTCGTCCGAGTGCTAGGTCTCTAAACTTGTTTATTTTAATTGTGAGGTCACAGGGAGCATAGTGAGGAGTGCGCCACTAGACTGAGCAGGGCACCCTCTAGACCGTCTTGGCCTTTCTAGCTCACCCATTCCCTCTCCCTAAAGTTATTGTTTAACTAGGGAGCGAATGGGTGTGAAGACATTTTAATTGAGTGTTAGGTCCCTAAGGTTTTTAAGTAGTTTTGGTATTTTATAATAATTTTTTATTATTACTACTTGAAATAATTTACATGATTAGTATTATTAGAACAGGAAGTCCAAATGGGATCTGTTATTTAAGTAATTTAAGGACACATCATCAGTAGTGTGCCTCAGAGTCATAGGGTGTTTCGGCCTTTTAAACACTATACACCCTCTTCTGAGGTGGCCCGCCTTAGGTTGATCATTCCTAGGCTTGTGTCCTATCCTTCAATTAAAGTAAGAGCCCTAAGGTTATAGTAAGGTAAATGTATCTTTAATTTATGTTTTAATATCGTATCATATTCTAATTATTATGAAGTAATAAGACATTTAGTAAACAATTAAAAGGTTTAATTAAATAATATTAAATTTTATGTATTAAAAAGTATTTCTAAAATAAAAAATGATATTAAAAAATATTACTAATCACCCTAGAAAATATAGGGATATGTGTGGTGCCTTTTTTTATTTATTTTTTTTTAGGATGTAGTGTTGTAAGGTGGGTGCTAATAGAAGACTGGGCGCCCATTTAAGGTCTGTTTGCCCCAGACCACCTTCTCTGCGTGCTGTCCTAGTGGACCCAGAGAGGCTGGATACTTACCCCCTGCCCCTGTGACCCTTTGTTAACACCGCTAGGTTTCCCAGGTCATTCAGGCAGGGCCTGCGAAGTGGTCTCATCTTGGGGCATACTCCAACCTCACCCCGAGAGGAGAAGGTGAGAGCTGAGTCTCCAGAGCCACCGAGGATGGAGCCAGCCGCGGACAGACCGCTGCCTCCCCAACCACAGGACATCCAGAACCTCCTACCCAAGCCACCTGTTCGTTAACACCGCAAGGTATCCCAGGTAGCTTTGTGCTGGTGGGGGCCTACTCTGGCTAAAGCCTGAGTTAAGGTTCAAGAGGACCGAGGACCAGGGCCAGCCGCGAACGAATCGCTGCCTCCCAGGCCCCCCGGCTCCAGAACCCATGCCCCAACCACCCGTTGCCAGGTGGCTGATACCAAGACCCGGGAAGGCAGGTCCTGTATAATACATCACCTCCCAGACAGTCTTGGGTGGAAATCCAAGGCAGCGGATAGCCTCCCTACCATTCTAGCCGGGTATTCCCCAGACACTAGAACACTTTCGGGAAGATACCAAGCTTCTACTGCTTTGGACCCCCTGGGGATGTACGATGATGGCGGACAGCCTCCTCACCTGTTGGATGCTGCCAAGCTTCTACCACCAGCGCTCTCCCCGCCTGGAGTTCACCGTGCCGAGGGCAGTCAAGCCTTCTAAAGTGTCGTAATTCACTATCGGAGTGGTCCAGACCCCTGATAGGTTTTTTGTGTTTTCTTGTAGAGGAGATTGTGTTCTTTTTAACGCAAAAAAAACGCGAGTTTCTATCTTTTATAGTTTTAAAGTTATTAACGTTTAAAGTTGACAAGAATTCGTGGCCCATAATTCTGCAGGATCTACCATCTTCGAAAGATCCAGCATTTGACAGTAAAATGTGTGTATAGATTTACATATTTCAGTCATGGGCTCTCTTTGTCCTGGTCCCTCATTGGTCCATTGTTGGCCTTAGGGGTGAAGCACCAGTTCTGAGCCTGTAGTGCACCATGAGGGTGTTCTCTGGGGCTAGCTTTGTTAAGGCTGGGATCCTGATCCTATTGTATGGAGTGAATTTTGTGCCAAAAGTTTTACGCAAAAAAATAAAATCCGCAATCAAAATGTTAAGAATCAAAAGCAAAAAGTGTATGTTGCAAATTCAAAACAGAAAAAAAATATATCAAATATATATTTTTAAATATACTTGGTTACTTTATTATTCTTTGCAGTTATTTGAAAATTATTTCTGTTTGGATTTTGCCAGTCTTTACTTTTATTTATGTGTTTTTGTGAATTTTCTGGGGATTTTTTGGGGATTTTTCTGTTACAGACTTTTGCTTCTGGAATCTCTTGTTTGCTTCTGCTTCAGATTTTTGGCACAGTTTTCACGGGTGGGCGGGGCTTAGAAGAAGGCCTTCCCCCTGAATTTCCATTGGTCAGCTGGTTCTGGACTGACGGTTCCCTGAACCCTCCTCTGAGACTGACCACGCCCTCAAACACCCCGCCAGCTTCAAGCGTCCTTCCAAAAACGGAGTGAACAGCAGCTTCCAGCAAACAGCAGCAGATACTTTTACAATTAAATATTATACAAACGTTATGCTTAATGTTATATTATTCTCTGTTTCACTCCATTTATAAGCTCACATTAGCGAGATGTGCTAAATATTCATGCACAAAGTAGGTAACTAGCTAACTCACTAGCTCAATGACTAGATAACTCTTACTAGTTCACTAAGTAGGTAACTCACTAGTTCACTCACTAGGTAACTCATTTGCTCACTTTTGAGGCAATTAGCTAACTTAATAGCTCACTGAGTATGTAACTAACTCACTAGTTCACTTGCTAGATAACTCACTAGTTTGCTGGCTAGGTAACTCACTAGTTCACTGAATAGGCAACTATCTAATTCACTAGCTCACTGAGTAAGTAAGTCGCTAACTGAGTAGCACACTTACTATGTAACTCACTAGTTCTAGATCATTGGCTATGTAAGTTAACTCACTAGTTCACTGATTAAGTAACTCACTAGCTCACTGTCTGAGGTAACTCACTAGCTCACTGAGTAAGTAACCAGCTAACTCATTAGCCCACTGAGTAGGTAACTCACTAGTTCACTGACTAGGTAACAATCTAATTCACTAGGTCACTAACTAGCTAACTCACTAGCTCACTGAATAGGTTACTCACTAGTTTACTGATTAGGTAATTAGCTAACTTAGCTCACTGAGTAGGTAACTAACTCACTAGTTCACTGAATAGGTAACTATATAATTCACTAGCTCACAGAGTAGGTAAGTAGCTAACTGAGTAGCACACTTACTATGTAACTCACTAGTTCACTGGCTAGGTTACTCACTAGCTCACTGAGTAGGTAACTAGCTAACTCACTAGCTCACTGACAAGGTAACTATCATACTTTGCGCATGAATATTCTCGCTAATGTGAGCTTATAAATGGAGTGAAACAGAGAATAATATAACATTAAACATAACGTTTGTATAATATTTAATTGTAAAAGTATCTGCTGCTGTTGCTGTTTGCTGGAAGCTGCTGTTCACTCCGTGTTTGGAAGGACGCTTGAAGCTGGCGGGGTGTTTGAGGGCGTGGTCAGTCTCAGACAAGGGTTCAGGGAACCCGTCAGTCCAGAACCAGATGACCAATGGAGATTCAAGGGGAAGGCCTTCTTCTAAGCCCCGCCCACCCGTGAAAACTGTGCCAAAACTCAGAAGCAAAAATCTGAAGCAGAAGCAAAAGAGGGATTCCAGAAGCAAAAGTCTGTAACAGAAAAATCCCCAAAAAAATCCACAGAAAATTCACAAAAACACAAATAAAAGCAAATCCAAACAGAAATAATTTTCAAATAACTGCAAAGAATAATAAAGTAACCAAGTATATTTAAAAATATATATTTGATATATTTTTTCTGTTTTGAATTTGCAGCATACACTTTGCTTTTGATTCTTAACATTTTGATTGCAAATTTAATTTTTTTGTGTAAAACTTTTGGCACAAAATTCACTCCATACTATTGGATTGGTTGTTCCTGGCCACAGATGGTACGGGGAGGGGCCGGGGGGAGGGGCAAGGTGGATAGGGTAAGTGTAAGGAGGGGGGAAAAAAAGAATAATAATAGGGGGGTTAGGGTGTTAAGGTTCTTACACACTGAACGCGGTACACCGCGCTGTATTCCGCTGTGCCACCGCTCAGCTGGACGCTGGCCAGTTGTTGTTGCGTTGGGCTGCTGCTGACGCCAAGCGTCTCCTGCTGATAATAGGCGGAGTTTTCTAAAACCCATCACCTCTGCGAGCGGTGTTTTGTAGTTTTGAGTCTCCACAGCCTCTGTGGATCTGTATCTGTTTCTCAGCCTCAGAACAAAGCTCTGATTCTTCTCTTCCTCCTGTTATCTCTATATGAGTGTAGGGAAGTGATGTACAGCTGAGGGGATTCACTAATTGCTATTATTAGTCTCTCGCACACGTTTATTGTTGTTTTTGGACTACAGTTTCTCTCTAGTCGCGTGAGTTCACGTCATGCGTTTTCTGCCGAGGTACCGCTTGCCGCGAGGTCAAAGTTGAACCATGTTGAACTTTGCCCGCGGTAAGCGGTAGCGCGGTGGAGGCGTGGTTATGGGCGGGGAAACGCGCCGCTTTCCGCTCTGCTCCGCGGCAGCGACGCACCGCTCTACCGCTCTAGACACTATTGAATCCTATGGGGGTCAGCGTACCGCGCCGCACCTACCGCGTGCAGTGTGTAAGCACCTTTAGAGTTAAGGTTAGGGTTAAGTTAGGGTTAGGGTTAAGTTTAGGGTTAAGGTTAAGTTAGGGTTAAGGTTAAGTTAGGGTTAAGTTTAGGGTTAGGGTTAAGGTTAAGTTAGGGTTGGGTTAGGGTTAGGTTTAAGGAGTTGGGTTAGAAACCCAAACTTCCGAAGGTCCAGACACGTCCAGCCAAACTGGAACGGTCC
This sequence comes from Astyanax mexicanus, assembly GCF_023375975.1. NCBI lineage: Eukaryota > Metazoa > Chordata > Actinopteri > Characiformes > Acestrorhamphidae > Astyanax > Astyanax mexicanus. The sequence goes on from NW_026040056.1 coordinate 356,792, forward strand.
GGAGTCCTCGTTAGGCACGGGCCTACCACACGTCCCCAAGTACAGCACAACCACCCTCCCATCATCTCTCCTCCCTCACACATTGATCTTTTAAATTGTCCTGAATTGCTCATTTAGTCCCCATGGATGCAAAGATCCTAATCTATTAATCCACTCCTTTTCAGTCTGTTTCCTTGTAGCGTGGGACCATGATCTGTTGTGTTGTAGCCCCATCACTTTCAATGATTGAAGGCCATGTTGTAGAAAATGTTGCACTATTTGGGTCTGTGTTTCTTTTTTATGGCCAATATTATATCTGTGTTGCCCTAATCTAGTGGCCAATGTGTTTTTTGTCTCCCCTACATATTGTGCATTGCATTTTGTGCAATAGATTAAATAAACACAATGGTAACACTTTATTTTAAGGAACACAAATTAGGCACTTATTAATGTCTTATTATTTGCTTAATAAAGCATTAATTAGACATTTGTAAATGATTTATTCACCACTTATTAGGCTTTATTCTGTGTAAGTGTTATTGGTGCTTAATTAGGTGTCTATTATGTGGAAATGGTTAATAATGGCTGTATTTGTTCTTATAGTGCACTATAAACAGTTATGTTAGTACCCTGTTAAGCAGATTATTAAGCATTAATTATTAGCTAATTCTACATGTTATTAGTGTAGAATTGGCAGCAGTTTAGTCTATGTGAGTTTGGTAAGGTTATGGCTGTGCTGGAGAGTATTGAGTTAATAAGGGCTTAATAAGTCACTAACAGAGCAAGAAGTGTACCATATTCTAAAGTGAGGTTCTGTTCATCACTAATTACACACTAAACAGCACAAAATAAACATTTAATAAGTCAATCTCCATCACCACTTAGCTTATAAGAGCTTAATAAATTACTAATAGACCAAGAAGTGTACCTTATTCTAAAGTGAGGTTCTGTTCATCACTAATTACACACTAAAAAGAACTGAATAAATATTTAATCAATCACTCTCTGACACAGATTTAGAACCTGTTCATACTTTATTTGCAATACAATCTATGATGTCAGTGTGTGTTCTATTTAGTCCAGTTTGGTTAAAGGGTTCATTTCAGTTAATTAATTAATTAATTGTAGGTGGTATAACAAAGAACCAAAAACATTCAAAAGAAAAAAGCATGTTAAAATAAAATGTATTTTAAGCCAGTAACTAATTATGCATAGTCTAAAATCTGAATTACAAATTAATTAATTTAGAAGCTCATGGAACAAATCAAATCAATCAACATGTGTTATAATAAAGGGTACAGTGAAATCTAACAATTGAAAACACTAACATCCACCATTAATGCTTTGGGACAAATATGGACCATTACACAATTTCAACCTCACACAGTATATTGTTTTCTTATGTCATGCAAAAGCATGCCAAGGGGACCTCCATTGTGCTTATTTCCCCTCCAGTAGGTCCATTCTATTAAATCCAAATGTTCCTTTAGGGATATTTCAGACCTGTTGCCTCGTAGCCGCCATACAGAGGATTTGCAGACTCCCCACATCCTCTCAATGTTTTGGGTGTGTGCTCCAGTCAAAGGGTGAACAAAAGACTCTTCATGATTGACTATGAGATGAAGATATCCCTCATTCTCAAGACAGCTGTATGCTCTCCATCCATCTGATATTACTGTGCTCCCATGCTTCACATACTTCTTCAGGATGGGCGTCAGGTGTCTTTTGGATCTGTTCTTCACAATGCGTAACACAGGTCTCCTCCCCTGATTCTGAACACCCAGGAATTCCGGTTACTGCTTCTTCCCTTGTTGTACTAAAATGCAAACACAAATATTTAAAATCACTAATTACACACTAAAAAGGACTGTGTATTTGACCTCCCATATACAGAAGTTGAATGTCAAAAATGCAGTTGTCCTAATAAAATAACAGAAAACACATTTTAGCACATTTATAATCTATTGAACTCAAACAGTTTTATTTCCTATTAGATGTACTCTCAACTTCTAAATTTAAAATATACCAAATCATTCCCAAATATACCAAATTGTTCCCAAATATACTACATTACTCCTAAATATATCAAATTATTAAGATCATTTCCAAATATAAAAATATTCCCAAATACAGAAAACTACTTCCAAATATACAAAAACATTCCGATATAGAAAAGTATTCCCAAATATGCAAAAACATTCCCAAATATATTAAAACGTTCCCTACTACTGCTAAAAAAAACCCTACATCTTTTGTTTACAGCTAATTTTCAACAAATAACTCATTTCCAGCGAATGGGAAGAAGCTGTCCCTTCGCCTTCATGTCTTCAATCTTGTTCTTTGTTTCTTCATTGATGTGGGCTGCACATCTTTTTGAAAATGCAGCCAAGGTCTCCTTTGTTGACATAGCAGCAAGACTTTCATACATTTTGGGATCAACGATTGCAAGTTCTGCAATTGCCGCAGTAAAAGCAATTGTTCCGCGGTCAACATTATGCCGGTTGAATGCTTCAGTCATGGTGCGTACCCTCTGAAAAGTCTTGAGCACCTTGCGGTATCGAGTGATGACCTCCTCAGGACTTTGAGCTGGAAAAAAAAAAAAAAAAAGTATCAAGGTCAACATCTGTAGTACACTGCACTTGATTCGTTAACTATCCTTGTTTAAATGTTGCTATGTCTGACAAGCTTTAAGGTCAGCATATGAAATGTTGCAATGGCACTGGTTGAGTTGTTTATGAACAGACTGCTTACTGGTTGAAATAAGACTGGGAGTTTTCATAATGCTTAGCACAGTCTAGTTACAGATAAAGTCATGCCTTTCAACAAAGAGCTAATCGGCTCGCTGGTAACACTGCATGAGGAGGAGTGGCAAATAGTCAAGATAGTCAAAACTATTGGTGACAATGGCTGACAAAACAAAAATATAGAAACTGACCAGTTAACCCTAGCCAAAAAGGGTTGAGTTTCAGAGTAAGGAAGAACTAAAGACCAGCGCGCAGCATTGTTTTAGCCAGCTAAACTAGCGCTAGCTTTAGCCTATGCTAGTACAATGTATGGGCACACTCAATGCGCACGCGTTTAATGTTTAGGAATTCTGTAGATAGACTGAACCCTTGTTTCTGTTTGTGCCGTATTAGGAAAACGCACACACTCACGGGGGTCCCCTGTTAGTCACATGGCTCCATAATATAAATGGCAAAATTATTGGCATTCATCAGCCTAAAATGGAAAAATGGTTGAATCCAATGGAATACTGTAAATATACCAAATATCACTACTTTTCTTCAAAATAAAATACTAAATGTCAAAATGCATGGTTTTATACTGTAATTGCAGCGAAATCAAAAAATGTGGTTTCAGTGGAAGTCAATGGGGCATTTTTGGCCACGAAGGTGTCCAGTGGGAGTATTTGGCACTACATAAAAAATAATAATGCAATCAAATCAATGTTGTTGCTAATTTTTGACATATCCAAGACTCTAATTTCCACCAATGCCCCATTCATATACCATTTATTATATGGGAAATAATTCAATTTTTGTGGGTTTTTTAATTAATAATTCATGTAATTAAACTGTCATTTAAAGTGTTAAAATCCTGAAAATTATTGAATATTTGATCATTTTGATCAGGGCTGAAGTTGATTAAGTGAATTATATATATAAAAAAAAAAATATTGCTGATTTTTTGCGTGTACATTTTTGCCACGAAGGTGTCCAGAGGGTGCAAAATTTGAAATCTGGCACTACAAAAACATAATGCAATCAAAAAAATGTTGTTGCTAATCTTTCACATATCCAAGACTCTAATTACCACCAATGCCCCACATGTCTACTGTTGGTTTAATGGAAAATAATCTTTTTTTTTTTTTGCAAATATTGCAATAATTCAAATAATTAGGAACTTTGAGAGTTCCTTGTATAATTACATACATTTCAGAATCAAACTACAATTGTAACTGAAATGTCCCTAAATGAACTGATTTTGAATCGAATCGAGACCTTGTCAATCGCAATCTAATCGAGCTGGAAAATCAGTGACTGTACCCACCCCTACTCTTTCATCATTCTAAGCAGGAAAAATCAGTGGCTGACTAAATACTTTTTGCCCCACTGTTCTTTGATTAAAAATCAAAGTAGCAGCAAGTCAGTCATACAGTAAATGTTAAACAGTCTGACAATTAAACAATGTTTAGCACAGCTAATCAGAAGACTTCACTTAGCTAGCATGATAACTAATGCTAAATACCATTCTGTTCACCACAGTACAACACACGTTGGTCTCTGACTGAAACTCAGCTGAACAGCTGTTTTTTACTAGGTTAACTAACCTGAGTACTGATAATAAAACCTGTCTTAGAGACTGAAGTCATAGTTAGATAGATGATCCGTAATAATCCGTAACACATGACATATTTTTGCAAAAAACAATAGAATAGAAGTAACTGTGCGTGTGTGTGTATGTATTTATGTGTATGTATTAATATGTATGTATATTTATGTATGTGTGTATATGTATAAGCATATGTATAGTTAGATATGTGAGTATGTGTATATATGTATGTTTGTTTATTTTATGTTTATTGTATTTTATTATTATTATTTTCTTTGTTTGTTTGTTTGTTTTTTGTTTAGTTCTTTTTTTTTTTTTCTTGTACCCCCCTCCTGTACCTCACACTCCGATCCTTCCAACCCTGAACTCCCACAACTATATCCACACAAAATATATATATATAAAAAAAATATATATATATAATAATAATAATAATAATAATAATAATAAATAAAATAAATAAATAAAAATAAAGTATTAATTGTCCTCCGAAGAGGGGGGGTGGTTGGGCCAAAAAAAAAAAAAAAAGATAGATAGATGGTAGATAGATGATCACTATGCTGCACGCTGTGTAGTTACACCCATTACTATGAGCAATTCAGTCAAGTCTTTTAACTTACCTCTAGCATGAAAGTGTTTTGCTGTCCATGTGCTTCTTCTTTTTTTTGGCCTTTTTGTAAGCCTCATCAGATTCCGAAGAGTCACTGATTCCAGGTGAACCAGATGATTCAGATGAAGAATCGTCCACACGGAATTTGATGTCCTCATTTGCAGGATCAGGAATCATGCCTATGTACAGATATATGACATTTAATAATAATTCATTGAAATGTTTAGCCATTTTGAAAAAACTGTAAAGGCTCAGAAAACAAGTGATTTGCAAGTTTGTGTAAGTATTTAATTGCAATCTAAATTCTGATTCTCTTTGTTAACCCTCTGCAACTGTGCTGGAATGGCACAGCCAGTTGAACAATAAACCAACGATCTACATAGCTTTCTCATTATTATACCATATTATACCACAAAAATGTAATTAGGCAAAGGTTTATTGTAAAAAAATAATAACAGATATGAAATTAAATTACTTTTATAGTAGAAAAATAATACTAGACAGACCAGGATTCAACTAGAATGGCCATATCAGTTTTGACGGTCTGAAATTTGCATGCTTTTTTAAATATTATAAAACAAACTATACAATGAATTTTCTTATGTTAAAATGGGTAATATAAATGGCAGAAAGGCAATAATAACTTTAGATTTACTGATAAAAACGAAGCATACAATATTACCCAGAAGTACATGTTTTCAAGTGAAAGCTATTTTACTACACAAATGCACAAAGAGTTAAACAGCAGCCTATAAGCATTCTAAATATATTCTAAATGACTGTAGCGACTAAAAGTACTAAAACTGACAATAACAGAAATAAGGTAATATTGAGTGCTTGAAATAGAGTTAAGTATACTTAAAGAACAACAAAACAAAAAAGGTCATCATGGAAAGGGTCTTTAGAAATGTGTGCAGTCATTGCTTAAAAAAAAAGTACTTATTTTAATTATGGTATAATAATTAAACAACTAATAATAATACAATAATATGGCCTACACGTCTAATAATTACACATTTCATTTATTTATAGTCTTGCTTTTGTTGTTGCATTTGCTTTTTACATTAAATTAAAAGTGTAATTAAATTTAAAACTCATTAAAACCTTATTTTAAAAAACATTTTCTAATGGAAAATAGTATCATCTACTGTTTTTATGGTAGAACTACACATTCATTTCATGTTAAAAACTGCTTACTGGAGTTATGATGAGTATTCTTGTAGGTTTTAACAAATTGCTGATTTTAAAAATATTCTTAAGTATGAGAATATGAAGTACTTAGCATTATGAACATTTTGGGATATGCACACTTTCTGCAGACCCTTCAATATCATTTCAAGTTCAGGTAATTTCTAAAAAATAAATAAGTTATACCAACATTTTAAACTAGGAGTTTAAAAAATATATATTTTTGAGTGTACATCCAAACCTTTGTTTTTGAGCTGGCCCCTAAGGAAGTCTCTTTCATCTTCCAAATCTTTGATCTTTTCTTCTTGCCATCTTAACTTCTCTTCCAGAAATTCTAATTTTGACATTGATGACACAGTGCCTAAATTAAGAACAAATTACAAACATAAATACATCAATATTCACAAAAAAAAACTAAACTAAACATAGAGGGTAATGGGATTCATATTCAAAATCACAACAAAATAACAGTATGAAAAGAACATTTTCTATAAATTATTTTTATTTTTTATTTTTCACACACATGGCATTATAGCCATTTACTATTTTGCAAGTTGACTGCTTACTGAAGTCTGATGTGATGCTCCTACTTGATCCTGGAGAGTTTCCCTTGTCCTTTATCAGGTCCAGTGCTGTATTTATACAGGGAAATAATATCATCAAATGTTAAAATATTTAAGTTACTGTTATGGAGGACTCTGATGAAGGTTCTTTTTTTTTCCCCCTTACCTTTTCCTTCCTGGCACTCATTTTCTTTGGTACCCATGTCTTCTTCAGTTCCAAGGGCTTTAAGTCGTTTGTTTGCCCGCCTTTTAGCCTGTGGATTACAGTGATAACTTTAATGTTGAAATTAAAAACAAACCACAAGCAAATTAAGTTCACTAAATTGTGACATTTTAAGTTAAGATTTTACAACAATAGAAATTGCACATAAAGACAGTTTAAGAATAACAGCATTAATTTAACAATGCAGAGGCACATACATGTGCATATGCATTCAAAATCCGCTGACAATTTGAGCAATTAACCTCTTAAGCTCCAAGACTATTTTTACCATTTTCCGCCTGAAATTACATACTCACATTTGAAGGTTTATCACTCTAATATTAAATAATTCAGAGTCAATTCTATGAATTAATATTACTTAGAAGCATTTACACAATTCATTTAAGACACTTTAAATTATTCAATTGAACATGTAATGGCCAAAATATGGTAAAAACCATGAACATTTTTAGGCGCTTTTCAGATTTTCTATTTTATTTTTTTTTATTTTCAGACATATAAAATGAACTATTTTTATGGATGAAGTGTTTTGGCAGCTCTACATTTTGCTATAATGTTTTTACAATCATCATATCAAATTTTAATCCGGAGAGACAGAGGCTGCATCCGAAATCGCGTACTTCCATACTAAACAGTATGCAAAAGCAGGATGCGAGATCAGGTAGTGTGTCCGAATGCGCAGTAGGCGAGTTTGAGGACGCGAAAAGTTCCCGGATGACGTACTGCACCGGGAGACATTTTTAAGTATACAAGCCCAGCACACTTCACCCGCTAATATTTCCCACAATCCACCGGGAGCCGCGCTGAGCTGAGAGACCCGGCAGTGAGCGGCGGAGCGGCGGAGGAGAGGAGTGGAGAGAGAGAGAAGTTTATGAGGTGAGGAGATTCAGATATATAAACTGTTTTGGTTGTTTGTGATATCAGGCTGTAAATGAGAGATTTATGAGGGTTAGTTTAAGTTAAAGTAGCGAGTTATAGGGGTGTGGGTTTATTATTAATGCTGTTGCAGACAGAACATCTTTATTTTCGTATCTGAACTGCTTTACTGAGCAGCGTTAGCCCTGTGCTACTGAGATCAGTTAGCTTAGCTAGAGTTATCAAACTTATCACAACTCTTTATTAATCTTCTGTTCTGCAGCACCAGCGTTTACTAACTCACTACAGCCCTGTATACTGCTGCAGTGCTGAGGAGCTGGAGCAGGTTTCATTTAATACTGATCAGTCTGTATAAACTCATCTGAGGAAAAAGGCTGCTGATATCAGAGAGGCTCTTCAACAGACAGACTGACCATTTTATTTAGTTTTATTAAATAGCTAGCTAACGAGCCACAATGGTTAGACTTTTATGTTGTTCTAAATTTATATTATATTTGTTTAATGCCCAAGCTAAACTTTATGATTTAATCTGTGTGTGTGTGTTTCAGATTCAAGTATCCTGCTAGTAGAGAGAGAGGATTAAGACGAAGAGAAAAATGAACAATAACCAATAAAAAAATAAATAAAACCACTTAAAATACTTGCCATTCTTGTTATTTGTGGGGAATTTATTTAATGTGTAAATATGCAAGTGAGGAAAATTTTTCAATTTACATTATATTGCCAAATCTCATACCTAGTTTTCCCGAAACTGACTGGATCTACTGATAACATCTTCGGTAGCATATTTTATTTACATCAGTAATGCATATATGTTGGCCTTTGTTTAAAACTGTCAGTAAAAGATTATGTATAATAAAAAAGATCCTGTGTTTAAATATTTTTGCTAGAAAAGGTGAAATGGTAAGGCAGGAATTAATTAATATTTTGTTTTTTGTTGTTTTTTTACATTCTTTTTTTTTTACATAACATTCTGATATGTGTTATATTCCATTAGCAAATATTTATTATTACTTAATATTTGCTAATGGAATAAAACAAATATCAGGTAAAGGTAAATTAGTTAAATATGTATTATTATTATTCATAAATACTCAATGAGCTCTTTCTATGAATTATTAAATATTTCAGATTTGATGAAAATAATATTTAAGTTTTATTTACAGTCTTATTAAATAGGACAGGCTGGGGGTTAATTTATTAATAAGAGCTGATTAATGAGGGGATTTTAATGAAATTAATTAGGGTAAAGCTCTGTAAACTGTACGCTGGTTAGGAGGGGTGAGAGGTGAAAGGGCGTCAGAGGTAAGGTGGTGGATGTAGTGCGTCCGAGGCTGCGTGCGTACTGCGGTCTGGCGTACTGAAAAAGCGTGTAAAAAAAAAAAACACCTTTGCCCGGCGAGCAGTGCGTACTCACCCCAAAACAGTACGTACTGCTTAAGTACGTGATTTCGGACGCAGCCAGACTGTTCGAATGGTGTATAACATGTCCGCAATCGATCAAATATGGACGTACTAAAACGCAAAAATAATTTCATAATTTTCATAAGCAAAATGTTTATTCTCTGAAAGTCGGCTAGATAACTGAAAAGCAGAGATTCTAAGCTTCAAAATGGGTGTCTATATTGAGCCTATAACTATTCATAAACACAGCCAGATATTAAATATCATATTTTTCTGGCCCGCCGGCGGGACAGGGTGTGTTAAGAGGATAAAGGTTGAGTTGCAATTCATATATGAGCGATTCGAAACATTTGTTTGGATATACTAATCCTTAGCTAATGTACAAATGGATCAGCAAACCTATAAGTTATTGGGCCACTGAGCTAGGTTTCCAAAACTATGTCCCAAACCACACTCTTAACCAATGTAACATTAGCTAAACAATTAACTTGTTTTCCAGTGTTCTATTTGTGTGTGTAAGCGCTGGACATAAATACAAATCCCAAAAACAGGTTAAAGTTAAGGCTAAACCAATTGGTTAGCTAAACTGTACTCACCATCGCTCTGGTTCTCAGCTTCTTCGCAGTCCCTGCTGACAGTGTCCGACTGTGCCTGTGTGCAGAGACGCAGCAGATATACGCCAGCAGATTCCAATCGTAACTTATCTGTCTTATACACACCAGCAGATTCCAATCTGTTCGTTGTCCCCACGTTGTGTCTAGCGATGTGCAATTTATTTCCCTCCTCCTTCCTATTCTTCCTATTATTGTATTTTAATAATTATTTGTATTATTATAAAATACAAATGAAAACAAACTATATATTTTATATAAATATAATTATTTTACTTGCACATGCGCATTACTTGCGCGGGTAAAGGTAATACTCTGATTGGCTCAGACAAGAAAGCGGGACATGGGACCAGAGTTGGTTTATGGCAAGCCTATCCACTATATCTGCAGTTAATTCAGAAAATGCCCAGGACCCACTAGAGGGAGCCCGCGAGTGAGTCTAAAATGAATGGGGATGAATAGAGCTAAACGGCTAAAAACACAAATTAAAAATAGTAAAAAACACTTAGCCATGTTATTCTTTTAAGTTTGAAAAGTAGATTGATGTATTTTGCTAAAAAAGTAAAGAAAACGAACGTACATGTGACTATTTTTCTACAGCAAACGGGTTATTCCAGTAAACATGCCAGCATTGCTGCTACAGTGTGCCAAATGTTAGTGAGTTGAGTGGGTATTCTCGTTTTTATTAGAGAATCAACGATGGACCGTACTTGAACTCACTCACTCACTCACTGCATTCAGATTGGACATGGGAATTTCATGGTATCACATTATGATTTATTGCGTAAAATACATTCTGCAAAAAACTAAATATTTTTTCATTGGCTGATGAAAAAAAGACTAATCAAAAGGCATATGAAATGTCCTTCCTGTCGCCATGAAATGAAGCTCCAGTATAGGCAAAAGCAAGAGCCAGATTGGTAAGTTGGCAGCTTTTTTCATTTCATGTAACTGTACAGACACCACAGCACACACACATTGTTAGTCACTAATTACTTTTGTTGATTTACCAGATTAAATTATTTTCTTACACATTACAAATCACTTGTGCTTTCAGATGACTACTTACTCAGTTACAGTAAACTCACGTTACAGTTACTAAATGATTACTATATGATTAAATAGACTGTACTCATTTTTTTATTTTTTATTTCAAGGGTTTGTCGTGACAAATGCCATAACAGAAAGACTATCCGGAGGTCCATCCGAAAGGGAAATCTCATGTTAAGCTCCAGACCTGGATTCATTACATTTGCAGGTAACAAAAAAGTATACTGTAAAAATATATATGAAAGAAGGGTTGCCAGTACTAGTAGCAGGCTTTCCAAGAACTAACAGTTTAATTAAATGTTACAAAAATCAGCTCTTTTTTAGAATTGCTGGATAACATTTAGCTTTTAATTTAATGTAAAGCCAATATTTTGCAATAGACAGCTTAAAAATGATAATATAGAATAATACAGCTAATAAATGGTCATTATTATGCAATGTAATTCTTACTTCATTCTAGTCATTTATAAGTCCACAGAGACTAAAAATCTATAAACCTGTTTACTAATGTTACTAATGTACTCGGTTTCCCCTACAGGGTTTAAGCATAGTCATACAGACTATATTATCTTTTCAATTAGAAATATGCACTCAAAGATCTGTGTAGTCCAGGACGAGACTTATTCCCGGTCTGGGAAACTAACCCTCATGACCACACATCTGAAAACTTGAACCATTTGGGCAAGTTTGAATATGGTAAGATGCAGGCCAAAACTCTGGAGAGGTTTATTTGCGGTGAGAGTGTGAGCTGACTTAATTTACTTAATTTATTTTTTTATTTACTTCGGTTTCCCGAAAGCTTCGTAAGAATAAGAACTTCGTTAACTCGTACTTAAGATTGATCGTTAATTAAAGAGTGTTTCCCAAACCCGTGCGTAACTAAAGAACTACGTAAACTCGCTCACAGATTAACGAGTAACCTGAGTTATATTATTTTATATTATAATCATATTATAAAATTGTATTATATTATATTATTTTGAAATCATATTATAAAGTTGTATTAAATTATATTATATTATATTATATTATATTATAATGCCAACTTTGTCTGTAGCTTGTAGACTAACTGGGCATATTTGAATCAAACCCACAAATAAATCATCAAATCCAGGTAGAGCTGTTGACATTAATGCTGCAATGAACACAATCAGTGAATTCCTGCAGATGATGCTCATAGTCTAAGCAATCTGCTGTCTCCAAGTCTGTGCATTCTGTAACCAGGCTGTTACTCTGCCATACACGCACCTATACACAGGCCAGGAATTACAGCACAGATAATATATTTCCATGCTATTGGGAAAATCCCTGGTACTGTAGGTCCGGTGCAGGGGACGCCTGCAGTATCTTTAATCACACCTACTCGTATTGTAAAGGGTATCGGTGAATGTGCAGGTAATATTTAATAATATTTAATAATCAGGCGCTTATAACCAAAATTGTTGCCGTTAATCTGGGCAAACTCTGGGGTGTATCAGCTCGCAAATATATAAGTACCAGTCAAAACTTCAATGTTCAATGCTTTTCTTTATTTTTTTATGTCATTTATTTTCTACATTGTAGATTAATAATAAAACCATGAAAAAAGCATTGACGCATATGGAAATACTTTGTAAACAAAAAGATGCATGGCCTTCACAATCCCCTGACCTAAACCCAACTGAGGTGATTTGGGTTGAGCTGGAGCCTCACAGCTAAAAACAGCAACTATTGTTCAGCACCTCCAGAAACTCCTTCAAGACGCTAAGAAAACTAATCCAGATGATTTTCCCTCATGAAGACACTGAGATTAAAATACCAAAAGTGTACAGATCTGTCCTCAAAGTTAAATTAATAAAGTATAAAACATATTCTGGTTCTATATATATATATATATAGACATTAAGGAACATACATAATAACACACATGACTAATTTAATAAATAAAATTAACTATATTAATTCTACAATCTATTTAAAACTTTAAACAATCTTTTAAAAAAGTTTAATGTTTTAAAATAGATTAGATTTTTTAATTATTTATTTAGACATATGTATCTTTAGAAGTATTTTATCAATGCCAAAGTACATGCTTTTGTAGTTTAAGTTTCAGAATATGTATAATGTTGATGATTACAACACATTTCTAAGTTTTTAGGGTGTAATAGTGAATAAATACTGCATATTGTCAGTGTTGAATCGATATTTGTATGCTGTTTCTGGGGAGGTTCTTTAACCTCGTTGGTTAATTTTCGCTTTGTGAAGCTCTTTGGGAAAACACTCGCAGAACTGGCTCGTTCTTTACTCACGTCATTCGTTAGTTCATTCGTTATTCGCTAAGATTGATCATTTTGTGGAAACCCACCCCCAGACCAATAAACAGAGACAACATTCTTGTGTGTTTTTTTTTGCCACATTTCGGTTCACTTGGATTTTTCTCAGTGTAAACAAAACAAACAAACCAGGCCAAAACCAGTCAAGGGGAAAATGCTCCAAATCTTTTAAGAAATTTGATTCAACTATAGGTGTGAAACACCAAAGTTCACAGTTTTTTTAAATTGCAAATAGCAAGTTGAGGTTGGTAAGATCAAGTTAAACTAAATAATGAAATTGAGTGCTGGTCTATAAATATATTTTTTAATTTAGATTTGATTAAATCATATAGCATTTGCTGTGGATAAAAATGATTACAAGTTGTGGTCAAAAGTTTACATACACTTGTAAAAAAACATAATGTTATGGCTGTCTTGAGTTTTCAATAAGTTCTACAACTCTTATTTTTCTGTGATAGAGTGATCGGAACACATACATGTTTGTCACAAAAAACAGTCATAAAATTTGGTTCTTTCATAAATTTATTATGGGTCTGCTGAAAATGTCACCAAATCTGCTGGGTCAAAAATATACATACAGCAACATTAGTATTTGGTTACATGTCCCTTGGCCATTTTCACGGCAACTAGGCGCTTTTGGTAGCCATCCACAAGCTCCTGGCAAGCTTCAGGTCGAATGTTTGACCACTCTTCTTGACAGAATTGGTGCAGTTCAGCTAAATGTGATGGTTTTCTTGCATGAACCCGTTTCTTTAGCACTGTCCACATGTTCTCAATGGGGTTTAAGTCAGGACTTTGGGAAGGCCATTCTAAAACCTTAATTCTAGCCTGGTTTAGCCATTCCTTTACCACTTTTGATGTGTGTTTTGGGTCATTGTCTTGTTGGAACACCCAACTGCGCCCAAGACCCAACCTTCGGGCTGATGGTTTTAAGTTTTCCTGCAGAATTTGGAGGTAATCCTCCTTCTTCATTATCCCATTTACTTTCTGCAAAGAACCAGTTCCACTGGCAGCAAAACATCCCCAGAGCATAATACTACCACCACCATGCTTGACAGTAGGCATGGTGTTCCTGGGATTAAAGGCCTCACCTTTTCTCCTCCAAACATATTGCTGGGTGTTGTGGCCAAACAGCTCAATTTTTGTTTCGTCTGACCAGAGAACTTTCCTCCAGAAGGTTTTATCTTTGTCCATGTGATCAGCAGCAAACTTCAGCCGAGTCTTAAGGTGCCTTTTCTGGAGCAAGGGCTTCTTTCTTGCACGGCAGCCTCTCAGTCCATGGCGATGTAAAACACGCTTGACTGTGGAGACTGACACCTGTGTTCCATCAGCTTCCAAATCCTTGCAGACCTGCTTCTTGGTGATTCTTGGTTGACTCTTGACCATCCTGACCAATCTCCTCTCGGCAGCATGTGATAGCTTGCGTTTTCTTCCTGATCGTGGCAGTGACACAACTGTTCCATGCACTTTATACTTGCGTATAATTGTCTGCACAGTTGCTCTTGGGACCTGTAGCTGCTTTGAAATGGCTCCAAGTGACTTCCCTGACTTGTTCAAGTCAATAATTCGCTTTTTCAGATCCACACTGAGTTCCTTTGACTTTCCCATTGTAGCTTTTGTAGCTGAGTCTAATCACTGGGTCAAATGAGCCCTATTTAAATGGGCTCATGAGAAGTCAACAGCTGTAGTCAATCAGAATCACTTACAAGAAGTGAAGAGGCCATGACATGAAGCTAATTTGATTGACACAACTCGCTACATCACCAAAATTGACAAATTTTGTAGCTGTATGTATATTTTTGACCCAGCAGATTTGGTGACATTTTCAGCAGACCCATAATAAATTTATGAAAGAACCAAATTTTATGACTGTTTTTTGTGACAAACATGTATGTGTTCCGATCACTCTATCACAGAAAAATAAGAGTTGTAGAACTTATTGAAAACTCAAGACAGCCATAACATTATGTTTTTTTACAAGTGTATGTAAACTTTTGACCACAACTGTAAGTCTAAGAATTAAATCTGATTATATCTTACACCCAGTTATCTTTGATGTACAACATCAAATGTAATCTAATTACATCTTGTTTCTTTCTTTATATCTATATGTTTTTATATAGATTTGCCTTCGCCAGATAGATATGCTTCAGGAGGGCATTACACGAAGTTCCACAACCTTGAGCAAACTGGCCAGCAAACTTCGCAAGGTGTGCAAATCTGCCATGAAAAGAATGAGGAGAGATAAAAGGCAGAGAATCGGAAGCACACGGGAAGTTGTAATGATTGATGAAAGCAAGTTTGGTCACAAACGCAAAGTAAGTTTATTCAGCCATTTCTGTTTTGTTTTTTTGTCACTTGGACAGTGGTCATCAACTGTACTCCTGTAGATCTTTTCTCCTGCAGATTTCAGCTCCAACTTTATTTAGTTCCACCTGGCTCATTTAATTACCTTCAGAAAAGAAGATCTGGCTGATATTTTTTGTTGGATTGGAAAATAAAAAATTAAATATGTTAAATGTTAGATTGCTTTGAGATCCTCTAGCTCTTCATCAGTGGCTATTTATGACCACAGAGTCACAGATATGTTTGATTGGTGGGCCAACTGTCAGCATTGCAATGACACTGATGTGTGTACAATTCTCAGCAACATCACTCAGTCAGATCGGTCACATCGGTACTAATGTCACACCCACACACTCACAATGTCATTCATGCCAATTCTGCAAATTGACCAAAACCAAAATTTGACCATTCATGTAGTAAAACAATAGGGGTGGCCCTAAAATAATAATATGATATGGCACACTCTTAGTCAAAAACTAACAAATTATGAATGGAATAAAAGGGTCCAAACAACAATCTGCAATTGTAGATCTAAGACCTTTATGTAACCACTGACCAGGGGCGTAGCAGCAAATTCGGGGCCCTGTACACTCTCAGTGACAGTGGGCCCCTATCCATGCCAGTACACAAGGAACATGAGCAAAAATGTTCATGGGCCCCTCTCTCTACTTGGGCCCTGGGTGGTCAGGTCCACTTTTCCCACCCACTACCACGCCCATGCCACTGACTGTGGTAAGGGTATTAAACATCTTGTGTTCTATTTTCACTTTCAAATTATAGTCATGTAAGTTAAAAGACCAGATTGATGATATTTGATTTGAAAAATAAATATTTTTATATTACATTTTAAATATTTGTGTTTGCATTTTAGTACAACAAGGGAAGAAGCAGTAACCGGAATTCCTGGGTGTTCAGAATCAGGGGAGGAGACCTGTGTTACGCATTGTGAAGAACAGATCCAAAAGACACCTGACGCCCATCCTGAAGAAGTATGTGAAGCATGGGAGCACAGTAATATCAGATGGATGGAGAGCATACAGCTGTCTTGAGAATGAGGGATATCTTCATCTCATAGTCAATCATGAAGAGTCTTTTGTTCACCCTTTGACTGGAGCACACACCCAAAACATTGAGAGGATGTGGGGAGTCTGCAAATCCTCTGTATGGCGGCTACGAGGCAACAGGTCTGAAATATCCCTAAAGGAACATTTGGATTTAATAGAATGGACCTACTGGAGGGGAAATAAGCACAATGGAGGTCCCCTTGGCATGCTTTTGCATGACATAAGAAAACAATATACTGTGTGAGGTTGAAATTGTGTAATGGTCCATATTTGTCCCAAAGCATTAATGGTGGATGTTAGTGTTTTCAATTGTTAGATTTCACTGTACCCTTTATTATAACACATGTTGATTGATTTGATTTGTTCCATGAGCTTCTAAATTAATTAATTTGTAATTCAGATTTTAGACTATGCATAATTAGTTACTGGCTTAAAATACATTTTATTTTAACATGCTTTTTTCTTTTGAATGTTTTTGGTTCTTTGTTATACCACCTACAATTAATTAATTAATTAATTAACTGAAATGAACCCTTTAACCAAACTGGACTAAATAGAACACACACTGACATCATAGATTGTATTGCAAATAAAGTATGAACAGGTTCTAAATCTGTGTCAGAGAGTGATTGATTAAATATTTATTCAGTTCTTTTTAGTGTGTAATTAGAGATGAACAGAACCTCACTTTAGAATAAGGTACACTTCTTGGTCTATTAGTAATTTATTAAGCTCTTATAAGCTAAGTGGTGATGGAGATTGACTTATTAAATGTTTATTTTGTGCTGTTTAGTGTGTAATTAGTGATGAACAGAACCTCACTTTAGAATATGGTACACTTCTTGCTGTATTAGTGACTTATTAAGCCCTTATTAACTCAATACTCTCCAGCACAGCCATAACCTTACCAAACTCACATAGACTAAACTGCTGCCAATTCTACACTAATAACATGTAGAATTAGCTAATAATTAATGCTTAATAATCTGCTTAACAGGGTACTAACATAACTGTTTATAGTGCACTATAAGAACAAATACAGCCATTATTAACCATTTCCACATAATAGACCCCTAATTAAGCACCAATAACACTTACACAGAATAAAGCCTAATAAGTGGTGAATAAATCATTTACAAATGTCTAATTAAGGCTTTATTAAGCAAATAATAAGACATTAATAAGTGCCTTATTTGTGTTCCTTAAAATAAAGTGTTACCAACACAATTATAAATATTGTGTTCTAGAGGTGGCCAGATTGTAAATAGCTCTTTTGTGCGTGGATTGGATATCCAGCGCTTAGGTTTAAATTCCCCTAATATTGTGTATTTGTCTATTGTTTTTTTTAGTGTGGGTAATTTACTCTTGACCAATAAGTCCTTTAGGTTTTTGTTTTTGCGGTAAGCCGAAATAATTTTATGGTGGTCCAATACTGGGTCTTTGGTAATAAATTTGTCAAAATTTCCTTTAAGTCTTCTATTTAGGATTATGCTGGTTTTTGAAAAGGTTGTAACTAATGGGATAATTTCTTCGTTATTCTGTTCTCTTCTGGTCAGAAAGTTTCTCAGGCAATCCCTCAGGAAGGAGCGGGAGTAACCTCGTTTCCTGAGTGCCTGGAAGAGGGTCTTTTTTGCTTCCCAGAAGTCATCAGGTTGTGTACAAATTCTGTGGAATCTCAACAACTGAGACTTAACAATACTTTTGAATGTGTGTCTGGGATGATAGCTGGATTTAAATAATAAAGCATGTGTGTCTGTGTCTTTAAAATAAACCTTAATCTGTAATTTGTGTGTGTTGCTGGAATCATCTCCCTTGTAGGTGACAGTGTCCAGAAAATTGACCTCTGTTTTGTGTATTGTATATTTGATTTTGATGGAGCGATTAAATTTATTAAGATGAGCAGCAAATAGTTTGAACTCTTCTTCTGACCCTGACCAGACTCCCCAAATATCGTCCAAAAACCTAAAATAATGAAGAGGTTTGGCGGGCCACGCTGCCAATGCTGTCTCTTCCCATTGGGCCATAAAAATATTTGCATAGGAGGGTGCAAACCTCTTCCCCATGGCCGTGCCCTTCACCTGGAGTCGAATTCAAAATCATTTTTAGTAAGATTAATTTCTAGTAATTTTAGAAGGATCTGATCAGGTCGGTTCTTATCAGGGTATCTATTGAACCACTCTCGTACTGCTTCCAGGCCTGCTGGTGTCTCAATGTTGGTGTACAGGCTGTCTATGTCCATGGTGAAGAGGAAGCATTCAGGTGGCAGGGTGAGATTTTTTATCTTATTTATAAAATCATAGGTATCTTTAAGGTAACTAGGGTGTCTGTGTCCAATGTATCCTGTCCTGGGTTACCTGGAATTGGGCTGTTGGTAGTAAAGGTAAGTAATTCATGTTTTTCTTGAGGTGATTATTTATCCCTGTCAAATTATTTTGCTCTTCTAATTTTAGCTCTTTAGAGAAATGTATCAATGGAACCCAGATGTTAGCGCCCGGGAACCTATCTGCCGTCGCTTTCAGTGCTCGCTGAATTTGCTTGATCGCAGTTGCGTCACATTTCTGGGTACGATGATTAATGCCGAAGGATAAGACAATTGTCTCCACCTTGACCTGTGTTGAGGCCTTAGAAATGAAATTCTCTGCATGTCTAAAGGTGCTTCCTGGATAGCTATCAATTTGAACATTCCCAAAGGTGTGTTGTGTAATCCTGGCCAGATTGGAGTCCCCCAGAATGCAGATAGGCTTACGTGCGTTAAAGGACCAGTCTACCATTTTGCGAGTTGTGTTGATATGTCTGATTGGTGTATAAGTGGTTGGGGAGTCAGTTGAGAGAGTGACCGGCTGCCCAGGAGGACTAAAGACTATTGGTGTTGCTGGTGATGTAGCATCACCCGGCTGATTGTGGTCGGTCTCCCCTGTTGGACTTTCTGACCTAACTGGTGTTTGTGCCGTCTCTGTTTTCTCTTCTAGTATATTAAGAGAATCCTGATCGGACATTTCTTCCTCTGGGCTGGTGGTGTTTACCACGTGAACCTCAACCAGAGCTGGTGACCTACAGGAAGTAACTACCTGCGACTCATGGATAAGTGGCAGACTACCCGTGTCCTGTGTGGTAGGGAATGGCTCGATCTCAGAGAGCTCTTTATGGTTCTCTGGGTGAGCCACCCCTGGATTTATCTCCTGTGGGTCCCTAATTCCCTTTGTTCTGTTGGTTCTTATTCTAGGTGTTCTCTGTGGCAGTGCAAGGGGGAAGGGGGACAACGTACCCCAGGGAGCTGACCGTGGTGAGAGCGTCTCCACACGTGAAGGTAAAGGTGGGAAGTCCTCCAGAGTAAAGATCTCCCCCTCCTCTGTGGTGCTACCACCCCCCACCCTCTGGTTCCCCATATCAGCCTGGTCATTCTTTGCTGCTAATAGCGTTTTTACATTTTTAACCGGCCCCTCTGTGTATTTTTTGGGGTATCTTTTCTGGTACCATTTTGTAGCTATAGTTAGTGCTACCCTCCAATCCTGAGCTCCCATGGTTTTTAGTCGCTCAGTTTCCTGGTCTATGTGTGCTTTGTAATGGTCAACCAGGATGAGGCGTGTGGTGTAAGACCAGTTTTTTGCATTTCCCTCTAACAGGGATTTAGTTAGAGGTGTCATGTTGGCTGGCTTTACTACCTCCGTGAGGTAGCTGGTTAGCCTGGCAAAGGTGGGTGGTTCAGTGTCTAAGTTTAGGGCCACCTTTTCGAGGTGGTGATGTGAGCGTATCAAATTAAATATTTGTTTGACCAGAGCACTGAATTGTTTGTGTTCAGGCCCGTTTGTGTTTGGTACAGCAGGCTGCTGTATGTGGCATGTGCTGTTGTGTGTCCTTTTTTGTTTGTATATTTTTTTGTTGTTTGTTGGTCTAGTTTTCCGTGTTCTGTTTTGTTTTACAGGTGGAATCAGGTGGGGTCCATGACCAGTAGGTCTCCCGTGTCTGGACCAGGGTATCGGCATCAGATGGTAAGTATGGGACTGACCCTCAGGCCTCCATACATAAGTGGGAGGCTCCTGTCTGTTAGGACCCGAAATAAAATTTCCAAAATTTTGGAAATCTACCCGACCTTTTCTTTGTCCTGAATGTAATGTGCAAAAAGCCATTTTTTCTAGGATTTCTAGGGTAAATTCGGTGTTGTAGGAGCTGAATTTGAAATTAAGAGGTAAACAAATGGTTAATTCCTTAAGGATTTAGACAAGTCTGGTGTTGCAATGTTTCGGTTTGTTTTAAACCTTCATCAGGCACAGACTTGCCATTGAAAAGTAATCAAACTCAAAATGAATGAGCAAAAAATAAAAAATAATAAAAAAATAATAATAAAATGAAATAAAACAAAAATAATTCAAAAATAAAATAAAGAGTAAAATATTAAAGGGTTGTGTGTATGTGTATGTGTGTTTGTGTACGTGTGTGTGAGAGAGAGAGTGTGAATGATAGTTGTTTAGCAGAGGAGTAGGTTCTTGTCTTTCTCCTAGCAGTTGTGAGTGAGTGTGTGAGGGTGCTGCTCTCCCTCCTGCTCCTTATATAAGCTGCAGGGGGTAGGCTCCGCCCCTGCTTGGTTTGAATTTTCAACTGCTGCAGTCCCCAGGGGGTCTTTTTAGCTGTGGGGTTTTTTTCCTGTGTGTTTTAAATCTAGCTGGTTTTAATAAAGAGAAAAAAGTTTTTTTTAAAAAACCCTGGAAATGTTCTAAGCATGATGTGATCCATATAAATATTTTATTTATTTATTTAATTATCTTTATTAGACTGTATTATGGTTAGATTTAGGTTATGTTTTAGGTTAAGGTTAGATTTTTAAGATTAAGTTGTATTTATATTTAAATTTTAGTCGGGTTTAGGATTAGGTTAAGGTTAGGTTTAGGTTAAGGTTAGGTTTTTAAGATCAGGTTGTATTTGTATTTTTAAATTATGATTAGATTACGGATAGGTCAGTGGTAGGACTAAGGTTAGATTTAGGTTCTGTTTAAGTTATATTTATATTTCAATTTAATCAGGTTTAGGTCTTGGGTTAAGGTTAGGTTTAGGTTTGGTTTAAGGGTAAATTTGGTCTAAGTTTAGGTTTAGCTTTGTGGGTTAAAGTTAGATTTAGGACTTAGGTTAAGGTTAGGTTTTAGGTTAAGGTTAGGTTTAGGTTTTGGGTTAAGGTTAGGTTTAGGTGTGGTTTAGGGCTAGGTTTAGGTCTTGGGTTAAGGTTAGGTTTAGGTTTGGTTTAAGGGTAAATTTGGTCTAAGTTTAGGTTTAGCTTTGTGGGTTAAAGTTAGATTTAGGACTTAGGTTAAGGTTAGGTTTAGGTTTTGGGTTAAGGTTAGGTTTAGGTGTGGTTTAGGGCTAGGTTTAGGTTTTTGGGTTAGGTTTAGGTTTTGGGTTAAGGTTAGGTTTAGGTTTTGGGTTAAGGTTAGGTTAAGGTGTGGTTTAGGGCTAGGTTTAGGTTTTTGGGTTAGGTTTTGGGTTAAGGTTAGGTTTAGGTTTTGGGTTAAGGTTAGGTTAAGGTGTGGTTTAGGGCTAGGTTTAGGTTTAGGTTTTGGGTTAAGGTTAGGTTAAGGTGTGGTTTAGGGCTAGGTTTAGGGTTTTGGGTTAGGTTTAGGTTTTGGGTTAGGGTTTTTAGAACGAAAGTGTCACGTTTTACATAGACTTCAGCACTAAGAGGTGATATGACTTCTTCGCACATCCTACTCCTAATTTTCCCATTCAAAACCATTTGTGAGGTGTCATCTGAAGAGGTCATGGAACTGCATGCTAGGGGCGTCATTTAACTCATTGGTAATATGACTTATTGCTTATACCACTAAAATCATTTATCGAGGTTCTGTTCACGCCCACAGGTTGGGGGCGTGTACTGGGGGGGTGTGTTACCAAGGTGTCATGGTGACTCTAAGGTGATACAAGTCCTAACCATAGGGGGTCCGCCCACTTTACCAAAACGTCATCAGTGACGTCATATGACGGTTAGGTAATGTGGGTCCTAACTACACCCAAATGTGGTCCCAAAACGACTAAGTCCCAAATCACTCAGGTTGACGCCCCCAATCGGTAGGCGGGGTCTCGGGCGGTGCCACACCCCCCCCAACAGGTCCCCGGGGGCCCCGGACCAGCTTTGCGTCAAACCGCTTCGGATCACTCCCAGAGTCGGCGGGCGGGTCCGTAGGGGCGGGGCCACAGCCCCCAGCGGTCACCGTGGGCCTCGGACCAACTTCGCGTCAAACCGCTTCGGATCACTCCCAGAGTCGGCGGGCGGGTCCGACACGCACCCTAGGCCCCCCCTTTTTCTGACCGCGGGGCCGATCCGAGCGCTTTCGACTCGGAGCGATTTTCTGGACCAGAGAGGCAAGGGGTACCCCTTAGGTGTTTGCCGGCTCACTCAGCCAAGGCTCTCTCTTGTATGATCAAGACTTAGTGAAATTTTCACTCTGAGACAGGAGGGGTATTCTTCAAGTTTTGTACCAGATGAGTGCAAGTCATGGGATTGTGAGCTTGAGGACACCTTGGTAATATATGACACTAATGTAATATTAAGCCCTAACCACGAAAATTTACTGCCCAGATTCTCCACCAGGGGCCCACGACTCGCGCTCACGTCCAACTCTCGCTTCGGTTAGGTGACCAGAACTCTACTTGGAGTTCCCGGCCCACCGGAGGGGCGGGGCTCGGATAGGAGTAGCGGCACGGGTCGAGGATGCGCCCCTCTGAATTTGGAGGCGGTACTGCCCTCCTGAAAATAGTGGCAAAATAGCCAATTTCCAAAAGCGGGAGGCTGTTAGACTGGTGTACCCTAAGAGGACTTTGCCGTTTTCGAGGTTTAAAAACCATTCAAAAGTGAACGGAAAGTCGGAGGCTCGCGAAACTCGGATACGCTGTAAAGGGCCGAGGGACCAGCGACATATCGAAATTTCGGGTCCGAAAATTTCGGGTCTAAAAATCCACCCGGGCCAGCACTTAGGCTTGTGGCCTGCGAGATGGCCTCACTTTACAAAAAGTTGTTTTATTGTGAAAAATAGAAGGCGAGGTCGCAGGGCTGCGGGACCTTCGCCCACGCGTTCGGCTCGGTCAGTCGGCGCGCGTGCCCGATTTCGGTGGCCCTGGGTCGAAAGGTCAATAAAATATGGCCATATGATGCTTTTATAATATCAGGACACTTATGTAATATTAAGCCCTAACTTTTAAAATTTACTGCCCAGATTCTTCACCTGGGGGCCACGATCAGTGTTGGGAAGGTTACTTTTAAAATGTAATCCCTTACAGATTACTGATTACATCACTCAAAATGTAATTTGTAACGTAATCAGTTACATTACTTCAAGTGAGTAACGTAATCTGATTACTTTGGATTACTTACAATATTGTCGTTTTTTTAAGCCTGAATGAATGTAGCAACCACATATTGCATATTATTCTTTTATTTTTCTTTCCAGTTAACAAATAGATAGACAAATAAAACAGCCTTTTCAATCACCCTATAAAAATAATTATGAAACCATTTCATCAAACAATTTTATGAAACACTTCTATAAATTGATGATAAAATCATTAAAAACCAAACAATGTAACAACAACCGTAAGCTAACTATTTACACTGTTTGCCACTTTCTGCAGGTGGATTTTTTGCCAGGATTATCTAGGGGTGTAAATCACAAGATTCATTACGATACGATACAATACGATTATTTTAGTCAGCGATACGATAATGTACGATACCTCAAATTATGTCTTTATACGATACAATTCGGTCCAATAGGATTTAATGCGATTACAATCTGTTCCTTTTCTAAGAACTCACAAATGCAAACAAAATATAATTTGAATGTTTTATTATTAAATGTCAAATGCAGTGTAATCATAAACAGTAAACAATAATTCACTTCAACACTTTAATTTCCATTATTTAGGTTCCATTTAAGAACATCAAATGCAGAAGAAAATGTAAAAAAAAAAAAGCGCCTCTTATATTTAGAGGTTACAATGTGTGTATGGATGTTGGTGATGAATAGTCAATCATTCTCTACATTTCCTGATTCAGTAGGGTCTTGACAAACAAATTACAAAATTTGTAATTTATATCACAATGCATTGAATAGTTACACTGCATTATATTAGGTGTCCACCAGGCGTCTCCAAAGTGTTCAAAACCTCTCCAGTAAATCTGTCTCTATACAGCCAGAGTTTGTAATTTTTTTGTTTGTTTGGGATAAAATAAATGCATGTAAGTCTATTTCAGAGTAATATTAATACTTTTTGATGAAATGACAAACAAAATCACACGTATGCGCGCTGTGGGCGCACTTATGTTTAGCAGAGGGAATTTGGTGACAGCGGTTAGGCATGCCCCTCCCCCAGCCATTAGGAGACCAATCAGGGAAAATTACGTACCAATGTTTTCGTCTAAGGGTGGACTATTGGTTGAAATAGGTGTCAATCACTTTTGTGACGCTGGAGAAAGGCTATGACCTGATTTGATTGGATTGATCCAGCGCTCACGTTATTGGTTCAAAAGACGATCACTCAAGAAAAATATGGCAAGCCAACTAAGCCAAAACGTGTGGGAAAGAAACGCCTCCACGCGTAAAAATATGACGTGTCCACACGTAAAAAAATCACGTGTACAGGCGGTAAAACTGTTCGTGTATACACGTTTTGGCATCTAACATCCAATCGGTAAACGCGCCTATGCATACATTTGCATTGTAATAAGGCAGCCTGACAACACATGATGTCATGCAACGTATTGTATTCCATATTCATAAGACGCTTACGTGGGTTACAACGCAGTGTCTACGTACCGTGACATAGCCCCATACATACTCATACACACTCTGCACGCAAGGTCCACATAACTGAAACGTTGTAATCATGTGTCTATGATGTACCCCCTATTTCACATGATGTAACCCCCGCCATTTTATATCCATAGTGTTTACCCTGCCTTTAGGTCAGTGCAATCATGGCTCTGCAAAATTTTCTGTTGATTTGCTTTAGGACAATAAAAATGTAAAAGAAACTAATAAAAGATACAGAGAAATTGTGACTCTAAATTTACTAAATTCAGTGGCTGAACACCGAATGTTGTTTACTAGGGCTTAAAAAAGCAAAATTACAATTTAAAAGTATAACATTTTAAAAGTTAAGACTTTAAGTGTGGACAGTTAGGACTGAAATATTGTGTTTATATTGATTGTAGTTCATTTTTTTTATTTTTTTTTTAGACCTAACATTTTTAATAACAGCCTTGCTTTAGTGTTAATTGTGCCGCTATAATACGACTTGACTTAATATGACTTTCCCTGTGGGATCTGTCTTACACCTAGCAATAATAGTTATATTTCTTGTGTGTTAATGTAGGGAATGTTATGTTCCCTGAGTAGGGCACTGTGGCATTAAAAATACTTGTTTATCCACATTTTAATCTGTCCTAGCAGATATGAGGTGTTGTACAGGCATATTAAGACTGCTTCTACAGCTCAGTAAATGTTGCCATCTACAGGCTGCATATTGCAACTGCGGCTTTTTGAGATGGACAGTAAATACCAAGACGTTAATTTTTTACGTCTGTACACGTAATATATCCACGTCTGTACAGGTGAAAAAAAGCACGTGATGTACAGACGGCATAAATTTACGCCTCCACACGTAAAAAGATTACGTCTGTACACGTAAAAAGATAACGTCTTTATCTGTCAACACGTGATTTTTTTACGTGTGGACACGTCATATTTTTACGCGTGGAGGCGTTTCTTTCCCACACGTTTTGGCTTAGTTGGCTTGCCATAGAAAAATAGTGGTTTGTGGACCGCTGAAAATAAACGCATGTGTGTGAGGAGCAGTGAGCAGGTGAATAAAGGACTTTATGGATATTTTACCTGCGGTTCAGTGCTGTATTGCGGATGCTGTGATAGTAAGTGAATTTTCTATAATGTAATATGATGTTATTTTATATACTAATAATATTTTATAAGGCTATTTTGTTGGGGAGGCGTGTTCCCCATGTAAACAATGTGAAAAAACAGGCTGTTTTCAGTTGGCGATTTCTGGCGACTGGTTTCATGTAGATGGTTGTGATGGTTGAAATTTGCATGCAGGTAGTTAAATTAGTACTAAAGAATATGAGTCGGTTATTTGGTCGGTGTATTTAGTATATTTGACGCTTATAAGCATTCTACATTACATAGTCAGAACGGGCCCGCCAACGGGCTAGGGGGCGCTTCTGCAGTGAAAACATTCTGAGCAGGAGGTTGTGAATCATAGAATATTTTGTCGTGATTTATGTGAATGTGTTTGCGTTTTGTCAGTGTTGGATTGGAAGACCAAAAATAGGAAAGTACCGCAATGTAATCCATTTATTTTAGCAGAGTAACTGTAATCTGATTACCACTTACTGAAGCAGTAACTGTAACAGATTACAGTTACTCATAATTTGTAATCTGATTACGTAACGCCGTTACATGTAATCCGTTACTTCCCAACACTGGCCACGATTCGCGCTCACGTCCAACTCCCGCTTCGGTTAGGTGACTCTAACTCTACCCTTGGAAAACTTAGAGAAAACTTGAGTGCAAACAAACAGAAATGTATGTCCAAAAATGAATGGGGCTTCTATGGCAGCCATCATTTCTTGTCAACCTAGGGATAAACTGTTTGGTCATTTGGTGCGTCTCGTCGAGGCGACCCACCTGGTCAAGTTTGGTGTCGGTCAGACTTTCGGTGTGTCCGAAAAGTCGGAAAAACCACTTTGGTAATGTGAGACCTTTTTGTAATATAAGTCCTAACCACTCGCTTTTCTTGATCTGAACTGGTCGTGTGACACTATTTTGCCGTTTTTAGGACATTTGTGTTAAATTTGGGTTAGTGTTAGGGCTTTTATTACATAAGGGTGTCATATTACTAAGAGGGTTTTTCAGCGTTTGTAGCCAAACTATAGGTCCCACCTACATATAACCTACACCTACGTGTTGGGGAGGGACAGCCGGGTCGTTTGACACTATTTTTGAGATTCTAGGACAAGTCAAATTCCAAATTTCACCTAAAACGTTGCTTTTATGAGAAAATGACGTGTTTTTTTTCAGGGATTCCAAAGGTCATTTTGTGCGGCTCGTCGAGGCGACCCATGAGGTCAAGTTTGGTGTCGGTCAGACTTACGGTGTGTCCAAAATCCTCAAAAAACCACTTTGGTAATGTGAGACGCTTTTGTAATATAAAGTCCTAACTTCATGATTTTGTCATAAACATTTTTTAATCGTTTTTCTTAAACATTATTCTTGTCTGAACTTATTTCTGTACTGCAATTTTTTTTATAAAAAAAAGTTATCACCAAAAAAAATTCTAAATATTATTATTTTTTTGAAATTCCCACAATTACACTTCCTGTTTTGGAGTTAATTGACAGGAAATTGCTTGTGGGGAGTCGGTGTGGTGTGACTCAGGTGTAGTTTTCATTGCTTAAGCTGTTTTTCTTCAAAATTGAGAGTTGAGTGTGTCTATATTATGATTTCCATCTAGTTTCATAACTTTAGTGTTGTTGTTTACATGCAATTAGTGTATATTTAAATGTTTATAGCTTGTAGAATTTGTTTTAGAGAGAATAAGTAAACATTAAACATGTTATTTATGTTATAATCCCTTTTCAACACGCCCGCGATGACTCCTTTGTAATACAATGATTTTTTAGTAATATTTACCCTAACGGCATATTTGTCCTCAGAATGGCTAGCAGATCCCAGACCTGCCCCATATGTAGGTCTACATATGCTAACCTTTCACAGCATGTTGTCCACTTCCACAATGTGGCCAATGTCACAGAGAAGGCATTGATTCTGCAGTTGGCGAGTGGACGGTAATAACTATTGTATTGTTATAACTATGTAAGAGCGTATGGTAATAACTAGGTAATAACTATGTAGTAGTGTATAATTCTCATTAAAACCTGTTAAAAACAGTCATATTACTTATTCTTTTTCTTGTTTGTTTGTTTAGAGTCAAAGGCATTTTTAAATGCCAAGTTCCAGGTTGTGGGAAAAGTGTTAAGCGGCTGGACCGCCACCACACTGAGGTCCACCTGGACATTGATGTAAGTTAGTTAGTATTTTTATTACCAAAATATCATTCTACCTAAATTATTTAAATGCACTGAAAATTATACTATGCATGTAATTTGTTATTTTCCTGTTTTTAAGCCCGAAATACTCAGGTCTACTTTGGCCAGTGCCAAATATGAGTACGTTCTGGGCAAGTTGGCGGAGCTCCGGTCATCCAGGCCAGCAATACCCATGACAACGGTGCTGGTCATCGGTTTCCAGCCAGGCTTGGGTGTCCCTCCGGTTCCCGGCCCTTCATCAGTACCCAGCCCTTCATCAGCACCCGCCCCTTCATCAGCACCCGACCCTTCATCCCGACCCACCTGCCGACCCACCCCATCATCCCAGCCCACCCCAGAGTCGCAATCCACCCCAGAGTCCCGACCCGGCCCTTCATGCCAGCTCTCCCCGGCATCACAGCTCGCCCCATGTGCTGATCAGGAGGAAGAAGGTGACGATGGAGAGCTCTGCAATGACCCCCGCTGTGCCAAGCTGCTCCGCCAATACAAAGAAAAGCTCCTTGCTGCAGAAAAGGCTGCTCAGGGACCGGTGGCATGTACGGGGCCATGCACCAACCCTGAGTGCCTTATTAAGGATGGCGAACTGGCAAAATTAGTTCGTCTTTTTAAAAGCAGCCCATCCCTTAAGACGAGGAAAAAGCTTTCTCGGCGCCAGGAGTTTGCGAAGGGTGACAATCCAAAGTATGGTAAGAACAGTTTTGATTATGCATACACATTAACATGTTTTCTAAATTTTTTTAACTAACCATTGTTTTATTCTGTTCTGTATATGTTTTATGTTTTTGTTTTGCAGAGAAAATGCTCATCAAGTTCTCGAGCTTCTGCAGTGGCTGCAATCCTTCTGCAAAGAAGAAAGACAATGTGGCCACTGCAGTGTCTCATGTGAGACGTTTTTTAATTTTCGTCGGGCAGGGGAAGCTTCTGAGAGGGGACTTCTCCTTCCTGAAGGAGTCGTCCTGCATTGGGAAGTAAGTCATTAAATATTGCTGTTTGTTTTCAGAAATGATCAAGTTTTTGTTCATGATGTTGTTAACTGAGGTGTGTTTGTGTTTTGTGTTTTTCTGGTTTTAGTTGGACTACAATGCTGGCTGAGGACAACCTGAAGTCCACTACAATTAAGATCCATCTAATAAACTTGAAAAAGTTTCTTAATTATCTTTCACACATGCCAATAAGTGAAACCAAACTTAGTGGGATGGACTTCAGGCGCCTCCAGCTTGAAATCCAAGCCCGGCTGAAGGACCTCTCTGTGTCTGTGACTACTCACAGACAGAAAATCCGCAAGCAGCTTCGACGTAAGTACCTCATCAGAATACATGTTATCACATGCCATGAGTTACGCAATACGTTAATTGTTCTTTTGTTATTTAGAAAACATTGTGTCTAAAAAGGACCTGAGGGAGTTCCGGGCAGAGGTCCGGAAATTGCTTCAGAAGAAACTGAGTAAGTATATTTCCATTAATAATTTCAATAATAGTTTTCATAAGACATTAGGAGTCATTGTTTTTTTGTTCTTCCCAGGAGCACTGCAGGGTGATCCAAACTGGTCAACTTTGGAGCAGGTGTTTGGCCTGCTCTCAGGCTACTTCATCTCGTTTTCTGGGCACCGCCGGGGGGTCCTCCAGAACATGCTGGTTTCCGAAGTCCAGGAGGCCGACTTCGAGGGCACCAAGGGCATCATAGAGGTGAGTGTTCAAGATCATAGGCAAACAGATTGTTGATTGGTTAACTAGGGTTATTTGCAACATGTTTTCTTTTTTTATCTTAATTTTCAGGTGCAGAGCCATAAGTCGGCCAGCACCTATGGCCATGCCCAGTTATCAATCACCCAAGAGGAGTACTCTTGGTTTACCAGCCTCCTGGACATTCGTGAGGGGCTTCCCGGCGGTGAATCGCCATACTTCTTTTTCAACAGGGCTGGGGGGCCTTGCAAAAGGCTGCTCGGTATGTTCCAGACAGAATGGACCAGGATGGGGTTCGGCGGGATTTTTACCTTCAAAAATTTGCGAACTTCCGTCGTCCATCATGTAAGTATTTTGTGTATTTACTTCAAATTATCATTATCATATTGTATCAATGTTTATTTTTTATTGATTTGTTTTTTTATGTTTACTCTTTTTTGTTTTGTTTTGTTTTGTTTTTACTCAGAACAAGGACATCAGCCCTAAGAAGAGGCAGCGCATTCACAGGGCGATGTGCCATTCTGAGGCAGTGGCCTCAAAATTTTACACAGCACAGCCATCTGCTGTTGAGGCCGCCGAGGTGCGCGAGTTCCAAGAAGGCCCTGATACTTCCCCTCCCAGGCCATCAACATCTCTTCACACAGATGAGCCCTTGAGCACTGCGAAGAGGTCTAGGAGGAGGCTTTTTGTCAGGAGCTCTTCCTCTTCGTCCTCTTCCGAGATGGAGTTCCTGGAGAAGGGATACCGGTCCGATGTCTCCGGGGCTTCATCCGAGTCGATTCCAATCCAAAGTTCCTCCCAAATGGTGTCCTTGGATACGGCCCCCTCCAGGGATCCACTCATTTTGCAGAGCCCTGTCAAGCCTCTCCTGTCCACTGTAAGTGTACATTATTTTCATGTTTGTTTGATTTTTTATATTACTAGCATACTTATATGAATGTTGTGTAATGTTTGATTTCTTTCATTTATGCAGTCCAATTACCACATCATTGGCCAGGATCCGTCACCTGGCCACTGCTACCTGGGACATCCAATTAGGGTTCATGTCAATGATGTCCCACTCATCACTAGCCAGACATCCCCGAGGGTGAAGCTGGTCCGCGTGGACGAGGGGCGTCACAAAATTGTCACCAGCATAAACAGCAGCAGTGACGAAGACAATGTTCTGTCTTCAGAAGTTATTCCTTCATTCACTTTCTAGTTTTTTTTTTTTTATTATTATTTTGTAAATATTTTTGAAAAAAAACATTAAATGTTCTTATGAAGTTAAAAAAAAAAAAATTGTAAATAGTTTCTAACCAGTTTGAGTAGTTTAGATAATGTTTTAACTGCTTCTCTTTTACTTGTCATACTTGTTGTTTTACAATAAATGCTAAATGTACATTCCAATGTGCAGTTTTTTGCAAAATAAACATGTTTATGTTTAAAAAAACGACTCTTTTTTCTCAAATAAGCGTAATACGAAATATGAAAAAAATTTGCTGTGGATACTCTGTCAAAAATTATGGCCATAACGCCTCTGTAATATATAACTAATTTGTAATATTTTTCCCTAACTCATGTTTTTTGGCTACAGTAAAGGTCCAATTTTGACCAAATATATGTGTGTGTTCTATGTGGAACGTTTTCAAAATGTATTATGTGTTAGGGTTTATATTACATAAGGGTCTCATATTATGAAGAGGGGTTTTCAGCCTTTGTAGCCAAACTATAGGTCATATCTACATGAACTCTACACCTACGTGTTGGTGAGGGGTAGGCGGGTTGTTTGACACTATTTTGGAGTTTGTAGGACGTTTCTGTCAAATTCGGGATGTGTTAGGGCTTTTATTACACGAGGGTCTCATATTACAAAGAGGGTTTTTCAGCGTTTGTAGCCAAACTATAGGTCCCACCTACATATAACCTACACCTACGTGTTGGGGAGGGACAGGCGGGTCGTTTGACACTATTTTTGAGATTCTAGGACGTTCCAGTCAAATTCCAAATTTCACCTAAAACGTTGCTTTTATGAGAAAATGACGTGTTTTTTTTTTCAGGGATTCCAAGGGTCAAGACCCAAAACTGTTTGGTCATTTGGTGCGGCTCGTCGAGGCGACCCACCAGGTCAAGTTTGGTGTCGGTCAGACTTACGGTGTGTCCGAAGACTTAGAAAAACCACTTTGGTAATACGAGACGCTTTTGTAATATCTTTCCCTAACCACAAAAAAATGGTCAGAGCCACCTACTACTCTCTGACTACTCTGGTCTGCTGCTGTGCTGCTCTGCTGCTGAAAGCTTGCTTTAATCTTCAGCTTCTACACTTTTCTCTGTTTTCTTCTCTTTTACTCTCTTCACACTTACTAATCCACTTTTAGTCTGCTTCCTCTTTGCTCTACACACCTATTAATCCACTCTCAGTCTACTTTTATAGACTTTTTCCTCAGGTTTGCTGGATTAGCTGTTTGCTGCTGCAGTTTGTTTGTGTAAGTTTCTAATTTTCAACTGAAACAAGGTGAGTGCTTTTTTCTCCATGGCTTCTGCTCAGGTTTACACCTGTTTAGAGTGTGGCATGTATAGCTTAGATCCCTTATCCACCGATACTGGTAACAATAGTGGTATTTGTACTAAGTGTGAGATAGTTAGCTCCTTGGTGGATAAGGTGAATAAGTTAGAGCTGCACGTCCGGGGTTTAATAAGGGATAGACAGCAGGATTCACTGTTAGCAGCCCCGGGTGTCTCAGGGAGAGTTAGTACCCCCTCGACTCCGGCCTTAGAGCCCTCACAGCGGGGCGAATGGGTAACGTCTCGGCGGCATAGTCGAAAGGCTAAGGCTAATGCTACCGCAAAGGCCACAGCCAGCCCACCTAAACACCACGCTCCCCCAGTTCACGTGTCAAACAGGTTTGCCCCGCTCAGTGAAGCGCCAACTGAGGAGCCTGTTAAAGGTACTCTGGTGATAGGAGACTCTATCGTCCGACACGTGAAATTAGCTACTCCTTTAGGGGCACCAGCGGCAACAGTTACTTGTTTACCGGGAGCCAGAGCACCGGACATTAGTGGCAACCTCAGGTTAGGGAATAGGAGATATTCGAGGGTAGTAATTCATGTAGGGGCCAATGATATTCGTCTGCGGCAGTCTGAAGTAACTAAGGCTAATATTAAAGAGGTGATTAAACAGGCCCAGACGCTGTCCGAGGAGGTAATCTGCTCTGGCCCCATCCCAATGAGGCGTGGTGATGAAGCTTACAGCAGGCTTTCTTCGCTGAACCGCTGGATGTCCAAGTGGTGTGCAGAAAATCATGTGGGCTTTATAGATAACTGGCTACACTTTGAGGGCAAGCCTGGTCTTTTAGGTAGGGATGGTGTCCACCCCACGCGGGAGGGTGCTGCCTTACTTTCATGCAGCATAGCTCATAGTCTTTTAGTTAGTCGGCAGAGTAGTATTAGAAGCTGCTGACAATCCAGAGCCGGGACCAGGCCGCAGACAGAGAGGCTTAACCGACCGTCTGCGAGCTGCAAAGAGACGTTACCTAGATACCAATGTATTCAGACTGTGTCTGTCCCCCGAGTCAAACAAAAACATCAAAAAACTAAAACAGTAAATCTAAATAACTTAACTTATATTAAACAATCATATCCAGACTGTAGTACTAACATTTCAAGCCTAAAGATTGGTTTACTTAATATTAGATCTCTAAATTCAAAAGCAGTTCTAGTGAATGAAATGATAACTGATCAGAAATTCGATATTCTGTGTCTGACAGAAACCTGGATTAGGCCACATGAATATGTAGCATTAAATGAAGCCACCCCTGCAGGCTATAATTATATACACAATCCGAGATTGTCCGGTAGAGGAGGTGGGGTCTGCATATTTTTCCAAAGTACCTTAGTTAGCAATCAGAAACACTATGAAAATTTTACTTCTTTTGAGCTTCTTTACACCAGTATAATTAATCCAGTTACAAAAAAGAATGCATTTTCTTTAATTAACATCTACAGACCACCAGGGCCCTATTTAGAATTTTTTAAAGAATTTAGTGATTTTGTCACAGACTTAGCAGTAAGTAATGATAAAGTGATTATAGTTGGAGACTTCAACATTCATTTCGAAAAATTGGATGATCCATTAAAAAAGGCATTCACATCGATTTTAGACTCAGTTGGTATTATTCAAAATATAACAGGACCTACTCATTACTGTAATCATACTCTGGATTTAGTTTTGACCCTGGGTGTGAGCATAGATAACCCGAATATTCGTTCTCAAACCTCCGCAATTTCAGATCATTACCTTATTTCATTTAAATTACATCTCAGTCATAATATACGTACATCCCCTAGCTACTCTGTAAAACGTTCAATTACGCCTTTTACAGCCCAACAATTTACAGATAAGCTTCCAGACTTATCAACTCTAATATATTCTCCTATAGACCCAGTAGAACTAGACAAACTAACCGAAGGTTTAGAAAATACCTTTCGCTCTACCTTAGATGTTGTAGCTCCCCTTAAACACAAAATAGAGAGAGAGAAAAAGCTCGCACCGTGGTACAATGATCAAACTCGTACCTTAAAGCAGTTAGTACGAAATTTAGAGCGTAAATATCGATCAACTAAACTGGAAGTGTTTCACTCTGCGTGGAAAGACAGTCTTGTTAACTATAGAAAAGAACTAAATAAAGCTCGCTCAGCGTATCTGACCTCACAGATCGAGATAAATAAAAATAATCCTAGAGTTCTCTTTAGTGTTATTTCCAAATTAACTAAAAACCAGGCAGGTACTGAACCTCAGATTCCAGCCATTCACACCAGCAACGATTTTATGGACTTCTTCAATAGTAAAATTGAAAACATTCGGGATAAAATTAAACAGATAAATATTACATCCTCTCTGTCATCTGGTCTGGCTGATCTAGAACAAAACCCTGTTACTGAAGTTAGGTTGGAAGTCTTTAACCCACTTCCACAGCTAGAACTAGAGAAAATTATCTCCTCTTCAAACAGCACAACCTGCACACTTGATGCTGTTCCCACAAAATTACTAAAACAGGTACTGCCAGATATAATTAAACCTCTGTTAATGATAGTAAACTCATCGCTCGCCCTGGGCCATGTACCCAAAGCCTTTAAAACAGCTGTAATTAAACCTCTGATCAAGAAACCAAATCTTGATCCTAGTGTACTGTCTAACTATAGACCTATTTCAAACTTACCCTTTATTTCTAAGATTTTAGAAAAAGCTGTAGCCCAACAACTTTGCTCTTACCTGCAAAGAAACCAGATCTATGAAAAATTTCAATCTGGATTTAGGCCTTATCATAGCACTGAGACAGCTTTAGTTAGAATAACAAACGATCTACTTATAGCCGCCGACCAAGGCTGTGTTTCCCTACTCGTACTTCTCGATCTGAGCGCAGCCTTTGATACAATAGATCATACTATCCTTTTAGAAAGACTAGAGAACATGGTCGGTGTAACCGGAACTGCCTTAGCATGGTTTAAATCGTACTTAACCGATCGCTATCAGTTTGTGAGGATAAATGATATGTCTTCCAGTTATACCAAGGTAAGATATGGAATTCCACAAGGCTCTATATTAGGACCGTTATTATTTACATTATATATGCTCCCACTGGGCAAAGTTATTAGAAAACACAATGTGAATTTTCATTGTTATGCGGATGACACGCAGCTCTTCATATCAGCCAAACCTGATGACAGAGTGAGATTAAAGAAAATCGAGGATTGTGTAGAAGATGTAAAATCATGGATGTCGCACAACTTCCTCCTATTAAATAGTGATAAAACAGAAGTTCTCCTATTAGGCCCCAAAGCTGCTAGAAATAAATTATCAGACTTAATGCTAAATCTGGCTGACTTCTCAGCCACCCCTGGTTCAGCAGCTAAAAACCTTGGAGTTATCATAGATTCAGATCTAGCATTCGATAAACACATATCTAATGTTACTAGAACAGCTTTTCTACACCTCCGTAATATTGCCAAGCTAAGAAATGCCCTATCACTGCATGACGCAGAAAAATTAGTACATGCCTTTATTACCTCAAGGCTAGATTATTGTAATGCGCTACTGTCTGGATGTTCCGGCAGTAACTTAAATAAACTTCAGCTAGTTCAAAATGCTGCAGCCAGGGTCCTTACTAAAACTAGAAAATTTGACCATATTAGTCCAGTACTATCAGCACTGCACTGGCTTCCAGTCAAATTCCGCATAGACTATAAAATTCTCCTGTTAACGTATAAAGCCCTACACGGACTCGCTCCTGAGTATTTACAAGACCTCATCTCCTGTTATGAACCACCGCGATTACTCAGATCTCAGGGTGCTGGTTTATTAGTAGTGCCTAAAATTCAGAGGAGCTCTGCAGGAGGAAGAGCTTTCTCTTATAAAGCGCCTCAACTCTGGAATAATCTCCCCGAATATGTTCGGGACTCAGACACAGTCTCAATCTTTAAGTCTAGACTGAAAACTTACTTGTTTAGTTTAGCTTTTGGTAATTAATGTTTTTCCCTTTAGATAAGGCTGCAGATTCAGGGGTTCATGGACAGAGGAAATTGTGGTAAACTGAGATGCTGGTGCTGTTGTTCTCCCACTGCACACGGTCACTCAGGTTTGTGGACGGTGGAGTGGGTGGATGCCAGTGTTTCAGGGTGCCTCCATGTCTATGTTACCTTCTGGCTCTCTGCCTTTAGTTAGGCTGTTTTATTCAGTTCTGCCGGAGTCATTTGCCACACTCTGATAATGTTTTAATATTCTCAGTTTTGCATAAATCCAGTAAAAACTAATTCCATCTCTCTGCTTTCCTCCGAGTTACTGACTGCCCACCTGTCTGACCCGATACCGATGTTGGACCCTCAGGCTCTCGCGTCTCCTGTCCGGCCAGACTGATGGAAGTTTCTGAAGTCAGCTCTTCTCCACCACCACCACAGATCAGCTGCTCATCGACCATCTTACTCTCCACTACAGATTACACCCAAGCCATTAGTGGCACTATTACATTCCTGAGTACATAAAACCTATATAGATGTATAAAAGACTTTTTAAATTTTAATTTAAAAGCCGTTTGACCAGTGGTAGGATGGTCCCCCCTTTAATGTGAGTCTTGGTCCTCCCAAGGTTTCTTCCTCCTCCTGCAGCTCTGAGGGAGTTTTTCCTTGCCTCCGCGCTCACTGGGGGTTCTGTATTATGTATATTCTATGTTTAATGTTTTGCCTGATTCTTTGTCCTGTAATCATGTTTCTGTAAAGCTGCTTTGTGCCAACACCTGTTGTAAAAAGCGCTATACAAATAAATTTGATTTGATTTGATTTGACCTACGGTAGGCCTACATGAGGACGGAAGCGTATGTAGCCAAACTATAGGTGTGATCTACTATAAATAGGTCGGGGGTTGGTCACCGGTATGACCTTTCTGTAATACATTACACTTTGGTCATATTTCACTTAATGAGTGTAACAAGGGTGGGGGATGGGCACTCTGAAGTCATGAGGACCTCTTGGTCACATATGACTGGGGGATGGGCACTCTGAAGTATTGAGGACCTCTTGGTCATATATGATTGGGGGATGGGCACTCTGAAGTATTGAGGACCTCTTGGTCACATATGACTGGGGGATGGGCACTCTGAAGTATTGAGGACCTCTTGGTCACATATGACTGGGGGATGGGCACTCTGAAGTATTGAGGACCTCTTGGTCACATATGACTGGGGGATGGGCACTCTGAAGTATTGAGGACCTCTTGGTCACATATGACTGGGGGATGGGCACTCTGAAGTATTGAGGACCTCTTGGTCATATATGACTCTTCTGTAATATCTCCCCTAATGTGTGTCACTGAGGTGGGGGATGGGCACTCTGAAGTCATGAGGACCTCTTGGTCACATATGACTGGGGGATGGGCACTCTGAAGTCATGAGGACCTCTTGGTCATATATGATTGGGGGATGGGCACTCTGAAGTATTGAGGACCTCTTGGTCACATATGACTGGGGGATGGGCACTCTGAAGTATTGAGGACCTCTTGGTCACATATGACTGGGGGATGGGCACTCTGAAGTCATGAGGACCTCTCGGTCACATATGAGTGGGGGATGGGCACTCTGAAGTCATGAGGACCTCTTGGTCACATATGACTGGGGGATGGGCACTCTGAAGTCATGAGGACCTCTCGGTCACATATGACTCTTCTATCATATCTCACCCAATGTGTCACTGAGGTGGGTGATGGGCACTCTGAAGTTATGAGGACCTCTCGGTCATGTATAAATCTTCTATAATATCCCACGTAATGTGTGTCACAAAGGTGGGGGATGGGCAGTGTGAAGTACTGAGGCAGTACTGAGGACGTCTTGGTCATATAGGACGCTTCGGTAATGTTTCACCCTAACTTTGTCACAAAGGCCTGTTGATCCGTTCTAGAGCCCCCGGGACACTTTTGTAATACCATAACACTTTGGTAAACACTTGCCTAATTAGGGTTAGGGAATTTCCATTGGAACACTGATGAAAGTGCAAGGCTGAAAATTGAAATAAATAAATCTGGCAAAGTTGCACATTTTTCGGCTTGCATTTTCATTTTTGTGCCCACCTGTGGCCCACCCAAGTCTGTGAAAGCTAACCCCATAAAATGCGCTGATTGGAACGGGTGAAATTGTACTCGGGGTTCGATCCCCCGCGGCTGAGTGAAGCCTTTCCAGGGAACCATGCAGATGCGATGTACTGCTGCACTACTTCTTGGCTTTGGAGTTATGGTAGCCCTGAGCCGGCCTTGTGGTGTGGTTGAGCTTGGTCAACCAGTGGTAGCTGTGGAAAATTGGAGAATTAAAGTCCAACTTGTTCTAATAGTGGTGGATGCGAAAAGTTGGAAAAAATGACTAAGTCCCACTCGGTCTACCAGTGGTAGGTCGGAAAAGTGTGAAAACATTTTTAAGTCCTCACTTTTGGTCTACCATTTCACGATATTTCTAGTGAGCGTGGCGAGCTCCAGGATTTCGGACCCCCTTCGGCCGACTCTCTTATTCGACGAAGGTGCACCTCTGTCGGCCTCGGAGCGGGTCCGCCCGCGCTCTGGAGGATTTTTCGTCGGGGGGATTTCCAAAGGGGTGCCGTCGGGCTAATGAGGAGAGTGGCAATGACTAGGGGTCCAAGCACCCAGGGCTGGTTCCCAGGGGGTCCCAGACTGGTGGATGGAGCCCAGGCTTGGGTGAGTCCTCCAGGGCTGGTTCCTGAGGGTCCCAGACTGGTGGATGGAGCCCAGGCTTGGGTGAGTCCTCCAGGGCTGGTTCCTGAGGGTCCCAGACTGGTGGATGGAGCCCAGGCTTGGGTGAGTCCTCCAGGGCTGGTTCCTGAGGGTCCCAGACTGGTGGATGGAGCCCAGGCCTGGGTGAGTCCTCCAGGGCTGGTTCCTGCGGGTCCTAGGCTGGTGGATGGAGCCCAGGCCTGGGTGAGTCCTCCAGGGCTGGTTCCTGAGGGTCCCAGACTGGTGGATGGAGCCCAGGCTTGGGTGAGTCCTCCAGGGCTGGTTCCTGAGGGTCCCAGGCTGGTGGATGGAGCCCAGGCTTGGGTGAGTCCTCCAGGGCTGGTTCCTGAGGGTCCCAGGCTGGTGGATGGAAAAGTTGGAAAAAATGACTAAGTCCCACTCGGTCTACCAGTGGTAGGTCGGAAAAGTGTGAAAAAATTTTTAAGTCCTCACTTTTGGTCTACCATTTCACGATATTTCTAGTGAGGGTGGCGAGCTCCAGGATTTCGGACCCCCTTCGGCCGACTCTCTTATTCGACGAAGGTGCACCTCTGTCGGCCTCGGAGCGGGTCCGCCCGCGCTCTGGAGGATTTTTCGTCGGGGGGATTTCCAAAGGGGTGCCGTCGGGCTAATGAGGAGAGTGGCAATGACTAGGGGTCCAAGCACCCAGGGCTGGTTCCCAGGGGGTCCCAGACTGGTGGATGGAGCCCAGGCTTGGGTGAGTCCTCCAGGGCTGGTTCCTGAGGGTCCCAGACTGGTGGATGGAGCCCAGGCTTGGGTGAGTCCTCCAGGGCTGGTTCCTGAGGGTCCCAGACTGGTGGATGGAGCCCAGGCCTGGGTGAGTCCTCCAGGGCTGGTTCCTGAGGGTCCCAGACTGGTGGATGGAGCCCAGGCTTGGGTGAGTCCTCCAGGGCTGGTTCCTGAGGGTCCCAGGCTGGTGGATGGAGCCCAGGCCTGGGTGAGTCCTCCAGGGCTGGTTCCTGAGGGTCCCAGACTGGTGGATGGAGCCCAGGCCTTGGTGAGTCCTCCAGGGCTGGTTCCTGAGGGTCCCAGACTGGTGGATGGAGCCCAGGCTTGGGTGAGTCCTCCAGGGCTGGTTCCTGAGGGTCCCAGGCTGGTGGATGGAGCCCAGGCCTGGGTGAGTCCTCCAGGGCTGGTTCCTGAGGGTCCAAGACTGGTGGATGGAGCCCAGGCTTGGGTGAGTCCTCCAGGGCTGGTTCCTGAGGGTCCCAGACTGGTGGATGGAGCCCAGGCTTGGGTGAGTCCTCCAGGGCTGGTTCCTGAGGGTCCCAGACTGGTGGATGGAGCCCAGGCTTGGGTGAGTCCTCCAGGGCTGGTTCCTGAGGGTCCCAGGCTGGTGGAAGGAGCCCAGGCCTGGGGGAGTCCTCCAGGGCTGGTTCCCAAGGTGTCCAGGCTGAGGGCTGAATCCCAGGCTTGGTGGACCAAGTCCCACTTGGTCTACCAGTGGTAGGCCCAAAAAGTGGAAAAAATGACTAAGTCCCCACTTTTGGTCTACCATTTCACAATATTTCTAGTGAGGGTGGCGAGCTCCAGGATTTCGGACCCCCTTCGGCCGACTCTCTTATCCGACGAAGGTGCACCTCGGTCGTCCTCGGAGCGAGTTCGCCCGCGCTCTGGAGGATTTTTCGTCGGGGGGTTTTTCAAAGGGGTGCCGTCGGGCTGTTGAGGAAAGTGGCAATGACTAGGGGTCCAAGCACCAGAGAATACTCTCCATTCATTTCTAAGCATGGCAGAGCTTAAATAAAGCCCCAATAATGGTTCCAAAGGGGATTTTTGGACACTATAACACGGACCCAATCCTACCCGACCATGAAGCTCCGCAGGTCGGCCTCCGTCCCGCCCCCCGCCCCCCAGGCGGTACGGAGGAAAAAACAAACTTCCAGAGACGGTTCCAGGGGGGGGTATCTCTTTTATTATTTTGACCCGATCGAATGGACTACCGAGCCCGCCTGGGTAGGCAACCGCGCGGCCCTCCGTGGCCACTGTGCGCGGTGCGTTCCTACCCGACCTAGTGATTTAGCCTCCAGGGGGGTCCTCCGTCAGGGGGAGGACCTTTCCGAACCTATCCGAGGGAGTCGTAGACGGCCCGTCTATATCGCAATCTGCCCTACACGATAACCGGTCGGCCCGGAGCCGTCGGACTTGATGCCTCGGTGGTTCTCGCGTCCCCCGAGCTCTAGCACCCGGCTTCAAAAAGCTCCGGACCCCCGGTTTTGGAACGAGCGTTTCCTTGTTATCCCCGAAGCAATCGGGAACTCGTGCAGCGGAGTTGCCACACTAATTTCCACTGGGAGCAATGAGGGGTGAGTCTGGACGAGCCTCTCCACCCGTCGGTACGGGGCCGATCCCTCTCCCCTCTAAGAACCAATGTTTTTTTCTGTGACAAAAAACACTCGCAGCAACCTGGTTGATCCTGTCAGTAACATATGCTTGTCTCAAAGATTAAGCCATGCAGGTCTAAGTGCACACGGAAGGTACAGTGAAACTGCGAATGGCTCATTGAATCAGTTATGGTTCCTTTGATCGCTCCACACGTTACTCGGATAACTGTGGTAATTCCAGAGCTAATACATGCAAACGAGCGCTGACAGGTCCTCTCTCGGGGGGGCCGGGATGCGTGCATTTATCAGACCCAAAACCCACCCGGGGACCCGCGAGGGTTTCCCTCGGCCCTTTGGTGACTCTAGATAACCTCGGGTCGATCGCGCGCCCACCGCGGCGGCGACGTCTCATTCGAATGTCTGCCCTATCAGCTGTCGATGGTAGCATAGGGGGCTACCATGGTGACCACGGGTAACGGGGAATCAGGGTTCGATTCCGGAGAGGGAGCCTGAGAAATGGCTACCACATCCAAGGAAGGCAGCAGGCGCGCAAATTACCCATTACCGACACGGTGAGGTAGTGACGAAAAATAACGATGCAGGTCTCTTTCGAGGCCCTGTAATCGGAATGAACGTATCCTAAACACATGGGTGAGGACCCATTGGATGGCAAGTCTGGTGCCAGCAGCCGCGGTAATTCCAGCTCCAATAGCGTATATTAAATTTGCTGCAGTTAAAAAGCTCGTAGTTGGACTTCGGGAGACCCTGCCTCCCGGCGCCCCCCGGATGCCCTTGGTTGGGTATCCGGTCCTCAGGGGTCCGGAGCGTTTACTTTGAAAAAATCAGAGTGTTCAAAGCGGGCACCAAACTCGCCTGAATGCCTGAGCTAGGAATAATGGAATAGGACTCCGGTTCTATTTTGTGGGTTTCCTGAACCAGGGCCATGATTAAGAGGGACGGCCGGGGGCATTCGTATTGCGCCGCTAGAGGTGAAATTCTTGGACCGGCGCAAGACGGACGAAAGCGAAAGCATTTGCCAAGAATGTTTTCATTAATCAAGAACGAAAGTCGGAGGTTCGAAGACGATCAGATACCGTCGTAGTTCTGACCGTAAACTATGCCAACCCGCGATCCGGCGGCGTTATTCCCATGACCCGCCGGGCAGCGTGCGGGGAAACCAGAGTCTTTGGGTTCCGGAGGGAGTATGGTTGCAAAACTGAAACTTAAAGGAATTGACGGAAGGGCACCACCAGGAGTGGAGCCTGCGGCTTAATTTGACTCAACACGGGGAACCTCACCCGGCCCGGACACGGAAAGGATTGACAGACTCATGGCTCTTTCTCGATTCTGTGGGTGGTGGTGCATGGCCGTTCTTAGTTGGTGGAGTGATTTGTCTGGTTAATTCCGATAACGAACGAGATTCCTATGTGCTAAATAGTTACGCGGCCCCCCGCGGTCGCGGTTAACTTCTTAGAGGGACCAGTGGCGTATAGCCACGCGAGATGGAGCAATAACAGGTCTGTGATGCCCTTAGATGTCAGGGGCTGCACGCGCGCCACAATGGCCGGGCCAGCGTGTGCCTACCCTACGCCGAGAGGCGCGGGTAATCCGCTTAAACCCGTTCGTGACGGGGATTGGGGATTGCAATTATTCCCCATGAATGAGGAATTCCCAGTAAGTGCGGGTCATCAGCTCGCGCTGATTAAGTCCCTGCCCTTTGTACACACCGCCCGTCGCTACTACCGATTGGATGGTTATGTGAGGTCCTCGGATCGGCCACGCCGAACTATCATCTAGAGGAAGTAAAAGTCGTAACAAGGTTTCTGTAGGTGAACCTGCGGAAGGATCATTACCGGGATCGGGGTTGGTAGTACCTCCTGGTAGGTACGACTCCCTACATCCACAAGCCCTCCTTTCAAGCCACGGCCTG
This sequence comes from Astyanax mexicanus, assembly GCF_023375975.1. NCBI lineage: Eukaryota > Metazoa > Chordata > Actinopteri > Characiformes > Acestrorhamphidae > Astyanax > Astyanax mexicanus. Next base: position 400,654 of record NW_026040056.1, read on the forward strand.
ACGTCGGGAACTACAGGGATTCCCTTCGGCCTGTAATGACTTGATGCAAACCGGTGTCCTGAGAACAAAAAACGTTTTACGGCCAAAGGGAGACGGGTACCTGGCCCCCGAAGTCCGCCCGCCGGTTTCTCTCCGGAGGCGGCTCGGCGGCGTGGTTTGATGACCCCGAGTTCGCTTCGGCGTTCCGGGGCGCCCGTACCCGCGGCTGCCGTAAAACATTATTTCAACCATCACTTTTGTGTCTGTTGGTTACATGGCTTTGAAACAAAAAACCATAAAGAGTACAACTCTTAGCGGTGGATCACTTGGCTCGTGCGTCGATGAAGAACGCAGCCAGCTGCGAGAACTAATGTGAATTGCAGGACACATTGATGATCGACACTTTGAACACACATTGCGGCCCCGGGTCTCTTAAGGGTCGCGGCCGGCGCCTAACAGCTGGCTTAGAACTGGTGCGGACCAGGGGAATCCGACTGTTTAATTAAAACAAAGCATCGTGAGGGCTCTAAGCGGGTGTTGACATGATGTGATTTCTGCCCAGTGCTCTGAATGTCAAAGTGAAGAAATTCAATGAAGTGCACCCCGGAGTCACTGGAATAAGGCGGACTCCGGAGAAGCAGCATTGAGCGTTGAGCATCGTGTCATAGGCCTCCACCTCCACGTGGTACACCTGGTAACATCCTAGATTGCTAGGATGGCTAAGAGAGGCCATTTGAACGCATCCTGCCAACTCTCTCAAGAGTTGTGCGGAGAATTCACACCTGTAAGGGGCCCCGGGAACGGGGGGTTTCCTCACATGGTTAGAGCAACAACCTGCCAACCTTGCAAGATAATTCGAGGAGTCTCGAATCAGGAGGTTGGTGGATAGAAAATCTCGCCGCGAGCGGGCAATGGGTAAGAGGGAGCCCACGGGTAAGACCTGACACCATAACTCTCAGGGTAGTATGGCCGTAAGAGCCTTTCCGGTGATTGTGGTTGGTCAGCGATACGGGCGACGGAAGTCTGAGTATCTTACTGATCGGCTGTTGTCATTTGGCTAGGCAATTGTCAGGGTGCGAGACCCGACTTGCCAATGGAGAGCGAGACTTTTCTTACATCCGGTTCTGCCGGGACCCGAAACCCCGTAGCCGCAGTTGGAGGGGTAACTCGTCCCCCAAGCTCTGATGTCGCGGGACCCTCCGACCTGATAGGGGTAAGGGGCGGTTGGTCCGGGGATCTGATGCTTGAAGGGAATATCCACAGCCTCGGTATCGGAGACGATAATGCCCAGGATCAGTCAGGACCAGGAGAACTGGCTTTCCCTAGCTCGAACGCCACCACCATGGATAGTAGGGCTTACGAGTCGACCACGAACCCGACTCGGAATATTGTTGTGGACTTACCGGATCCCAACATACGCTGTGATCTTTGTGGCGTGCAGGTGGGCACTGTTCAACGGGCGGCAGGGCACTTTGCCAAACGTCATAGTAAGGTGTCCATCTCGTATAGATGTTGTCGATGCCAAAAAGTTTCCTCCAACCACCACTCAGTGTCCTGCCACATCCCGAAGTGCCCAGGAGTGCAACCGGCCACTGATACGGTGGGTCACAGTTATATCTGTGATAGTTGTGAAGCTCGCTTCCCAACGCGGAGGGGCCTAAGTACGCACCGGCGCATAGTCCACGGGAAGGTCTCAGAAGGTAGGGTGGCTGGGGCGCGGGCCTCAGTGGAAAGGGAAACCGTCAAGCGACGGAGGGCTGATGAGGAAGGAGTCGACGAAGGTACCGAGGACGTTGTCATAGAGCACAGGAGTAATCGGGGACCTGGCTCTGTCTTCCGACTCTGTGGATATAAGAGACAAAAGGACAATGATTGTAGTTCGGACGCGAGTACTGAGGGTCAGGAGCCTGAGCCTGTGTTGAGAGTCCCGGTGACTGGTCTTCTGGAGGCTTACAGGAGATTGGCGGCGGAGATGATCGATGCAGCCAGATCCTCCAAGGACCAACATATCTCAGTCCTCAAATTATGGCTTGAAGGTGCAGCCGAGTGGCCTGCTCGACTTGAAGCTGCAGCCCGATCCGTACTTCGACTGCTCGGGGGCGTCGAGGAAAAGGTCCGTGTGACGCGTCTCTCCTCCCGTAGATTGATGGGACGGCAATCTACTGGCACTAGTAGGTACAGCAGGGCGAAGGCGAGAACAGCAGCCTTCGTAAGGTGCCAAAAGCTGTTCAGGAACGACCCGGCCCGTCTAACTAAAGAGATCCTAGACGGTAGTACACCTTCCGTCTGCCCCATTCCCCTCACAACTGTTGAGGCAGCGTACAAAGAGAAATGGGAGGTCCCAGGATTCTTTGGCGGGCTGGGAAGGTTCCTGACGGAGAGGGACGTTGATAACGGTCTCTTTGAATCGGCTCTCACGGCGACTGAGGTATTGGAAAACCTTCGAGCCATGTTGAGCGATTCCGCACCTGGCCCAGACGGAATTAAAAAGCAGTTCTTGCTTGACTGGGATCCGAAGTGCGAGCTGGTCACACGGATGTTCAACGTGTGGATGTTCACCGGAGTCGTGCCGGTGTGCTTTAAAAGATGTCGAACGGTGCTGATACCCAAAACTGGGAACGGGGTGGCGATGGAGATCGGTAGTTGGCGGCCGATCACTATCGGTTCCACAGTTTTGAGACTCTTCACTAAGGTGATCCACAGTAGACTCGTCAGAGGGTGCTCGGTTCACTGCCGTCAGAGGGGGTTTATCATCGCCCCTGGCTGTTCTGAGAACATTGAGGTTCTGCAAGGCCTCATTAGACGGAGTACAGAGGAGTGCAGCCCACTTGCAGCAGTATTTGTCGACATTGCTAAAGCATTCGACTCTATCTCTCATGAACATATCTGGTATGTTCTACAGGAGAGAGGCGTGGACATCCACACAATAGGACTCATCCGCAGCTCCTATGAACAAAGTGTGACCAAAATTGAGATCGGAGACCAGTCCACCTCCGAAATCTCTATCAGAGTTGGTGTCAAGCAGGGAGACTCCTTGTCACCGTTGCTCTTTAACTTGGCAATGAACCCCCTTATTGCCATCTTGAGACCCATGGACAGGGGTTCAGGGTGCTAGACACAACGCTTTCAGTGTTGGCGTTCGCAGATGATTTGGTGGTTGTGTCTGACTCATGGCAGGGCATGGCCTCCAACTTGCGAATCCTTGAAGATTTCTGCCGGCGCGGGGGGCTGAGGCTTCAGCCTTCTAAGTGTTCTGGTTTTCTGATGTCCTTTAAGTCCAGGGCTAGGTGCCTCAATGACTGCCCGCCGTGGAGAGTAGAAGGGGCGGCTCTCCATATGACTTGTCCCGGAGAGGCAGTGAGGTACCTGGGCATCTCGGTGTCGCCCTGGCTCGGATTGATGAGGCCAAACATAGTCGGTAAGATTTCCGATTGGGTGAACAGGATTGGTAAGGCTATGCTCAAGCCGACGCAGAAGGTCTCCATTCTGACTAGGCATGCCATACCTCGGGTCATTTACTCTGCCGATCACTGCGACCTTAGTCTGGCAACACTGCACTCCGCGGACGTAATAATCAGGAAGGCTGTGAAGAGTTGGCTGCATCTTCCTATGTCGACCTGTGACGGACTCTTGTATGCACAGAAAAGGGATGGTGGCCTGGGAGTGCAGAAACTAGCCCGTCTCATTCTGTCCATCCAGGTCAGGCGGCTGTACCGTTTGGCTGGGTCATCAGATGTTACGACCAGTAAGCTCATGAGCACAGAGAAAGCGCATATCAAGTTCAAGGCAGTTTGGAAGAGGGCTGGGGGTTCCCTGGAAGACCTGCCAAGTTTCGGCTTGGTGGGCGCTCAGGCTCCAGAGGGTAATTCCTCCAACCCCGTGATCCAACGATGTCTGAAGCCCTGTGACTGGAGGAAGGAGGAATTTATCAAATGGACTAGCCTACCGGTCCAAGGGGTGGGTGTGCGTGGGTTTCGCGGCAGCCGTGCTAGCAATGCTTGGCTCACCGCTCCCCTTGGGATGAAGCAGAGACATTATATTGCGGCTCTTATGCTTCGGGTCAACGTGTACCCTACCTTGGAGTTTAGGAGTAGGGGGAGGGACAAAGTATCCTCTCTCTGTAGGCGGTGCTCTTTGAGCCTGGAATCCGCCTCTCACATCCTGAGTGTCTGCCCATTCACTCAGAGGTCCAGGATTAGAAGGCATCACAGAGTTTGTGACCTCCTCGCTGCCGAAGCGGAGCGATGGGACTGGGATGTTCACCGGGAAAAGTCCTTCAGGGAGGCCAATGGCGCCCTGCTGCGGCCGGACCTGGTGTTCGTCCGAGGCAGTGAAGCCAAGGTGGTGGATGTCACAGTGAGGTTTGAG
>NW_026040056.1:415000-425000 GCF_023375975.1 Astyanax mexicanus
GTATTCCCAGGTGGTCTTCCATCCAAGTACTAACCAGGGCAAACCCTGCTTAGTTTCCGAGATCAGACGAGATCGGGCGTTCTCAGGCTAGTGTGACCGTAAGCGATTGCAAAACTCTCATCAAGACTACTTACGCGACTTCATCTATGTTCGGTTTCAGATAATACACTAGTAATGTATAACAAGACCATGGTCACAGAAGCAAGAGGGGAAAAGCTTACAGCACCTGGTATTCCCAGGTGGTCTCCCATCCAAGTACTAACCAGGTCAAACCCTGCTTAGCTTCCGAGATCAGACAAGATCTGGCGTTCTCAGGGTAGTGTAACCGTAAGCCTTTGCAAAGCTCTCATCAAGACTACTTATGCAACTTCATCTATGTTGGGTTTCAGATAACAAACTAGTAATGTATAACAAGACCATGGTCATAGAAGCAAGAGGGGAAAAGCTTAAAGCACCTGGTATTCCCAGGTGGTCTTCCATCCAAGTACTAACCAGGACAATCCCTGCTTAGCTTCCGAGATCAGACGAGATCGTGTGTTCTCAGGGTAGTGTGACCGTGAGCGATTATAGAAATCTCATCAAGACTACTTATGCGACTTCATCTATGTTGGGTTTTAGATTACACACTAGTAATGTATAACAAGACCATGGTCATAGAAGCAAGAGGGGAAAAGCTTACAGCACCTGGTATTCCCAGGTGGTCACCCATCCAAGTAGTAACCAAGCCAAACGCTGCTTAGCTTCCGAGATCAGACGAGATCTGGCGTTCTCAGGGTAGCGTGACCGTAAGCGATTGCTGACCTCTCATCAAGACTACTTATGCGACTTCATCTATGTTGCGTTTCAAGTAACACACTAGTAATGTATAACAAGACCATGGTAATAGAAGCAAGAGGAGAAAAGCTTACAGCACCTGCTATTCCCAGGTGGTCTCCCATCCAAGTACTAACCAGGCCAAACCCTGCTTTGCTTCCGAGATCAAACGAGATCAGGCGTTCTCAGGGTAGTGTAAAAGTAAACGATTGCAGAACTCTCATCAAGACAACTTATGCGACTTCGTCTATGTTGCGTTTCAAATAAAACACAAGTAACGTATAAGAAGACCATGGTAATAGAAGCAAGAGGGGAAAAGCTTACAGCACCTGGTATTCCCAGCTGGTCTCCCATTCAAGTACTAACCAGGCCAAACCCTGTTTAGCTTCCGAGATCAGACGAGATCGGGCATTCTCAGGGTTGTGTGACCTTAAGGGATTGCAGAACTCTCATCAAGCATACTTATGCGACTTCATCTATGTTGGGTTTTAGATTACACACTAGTAATGTATATCAAGACCATGGTCATAGAAGCAAGAGGGTAAAAGCTTACAGCACCTGGTATTCCCAGGTGGTCCCCCATCCAAGTGCTAACCAGACCAAACCCTGCATAGCTTCCGAGATCAGACGAGATGTTGGGTTTCAGATGACACACTAGTAATGTATAACAAGACCATGGTCATAGAAGCAAAAAGTGAAAAGCTTATAGCACCTGGTATTCCCAGGTGGTCTCCCATCCAAGTACTTACCAGGCCAAACCATGCTTAGCTTCCGAGATCAGACGAGATCGGGCATTCTCAGGGTAGTGTGCCCGTAAGCGATTGCTGACCTCTCATCAAGACTACTTATGCGACTTCATCTATGTTGGGTTTCAGATAATACACTAGTAATGTATAACGAGACCATGGTCACAGAAGCAAGAGGGGAAAAGCTTACAGCACCTGGTATTCCCAGGTGGTCTCCCATCCAAGTACTAACCAGGCCAAACCCTGCTTAGCTTCCGAGATCAGACGAGATCGGGCGTTCTCAGGGTTGTGTGACCGCAAGCGATTGCAGAACTCTCATCAAGACTACTTATGCAACTTCATCTATGTTGGGTTTTAGATTACACACTAGTAATGTATAACAAGACCATGGTCATAGAAGCAAGAGTGGAAAAGCTTCCAGCACCTGGTATTCCCAGGTGGTCTCCCATCCAAGTACTAACCAGGCCAAAAGCTGCTTAGCTTCCGAGATCAAACGAGATCAGGCGTTCTCAGGGTAGTGTAACCGTAAGTGATTGCAGAACTCTCATCAAGACTACTTATGCGACTTCATATATATTGGGTTTATATTACACACTAGTAATGTATAACAAGACCATGGTCATAGAAGCAAGAGGGGAAAAGCTTACAGCACCTGGTATTCCCAGGTGGTCTCCCATCCAAGTACTAACCAGGCCAAACCCTGCTTAGTTTCCAAGATCAGACGAGATAGGAAGTTCTCAGGGTTGTGTGACCTTAATGGATTGCAGAATTCTCATCAAGACTACTTATGCGACTTCATCTATGTTGGGTTTCAGATAATACACTAGTAATGTATAACGAGACCATGGTCATAGAAGCAAGAGGGGAAAAGCTTAAAGCACCTGGTATTCCCAGGTGGTCTCCCATCCAAGTACTAACCAGGACAAACCCTGCTTAGCTTCCGAGATCAGACGAGATCGAGCATTCTCAGGGTAGTGTGTCCGTAAGCGATAGCAGAGCTCTCATCAAGACTACTTATGCGACTTCATCTATGTTGGGATTCAGATAACAAACTAGTAATGTATAACAAGACCATGGTCATAGAAGCAAGAGGAGTAAAGCTTACAGCACCTGGTATTCCCAGGTGGTCTTCCATCCAAGTACTAACCAGGGCAATCCCTGTTTAGCTTCCGAGATCAGACGAGATCGTGCGTTCTCAGGGTAGTGTGACCGTGAGCGATTGTAGAACTCTCATCAGGACTACTTATGCGACTTCATATATGTTGGGTTTTAGATTACACACTAGTAATGTATAACAAGACCATGGTCATAGAAGCAAGAGGGGAAAAGCTTACAGCACCTGGTATTCCCAGGTGGTCTTCCATCCAAGTACTAACCAGGCCAAACCCTGCTTAGCTTCCGAGATCAGACGAGATCAGGCGTTCTCAGGGTAGTGTGACTGTTTGCGATTGCAACACTCTCATCAAGACTATTTATGTGACTTCATCTATGTTGGGTTTCATACAACACTCTAGTAACGTCTAACAAGACCATGGTCATAGAAGCAAGAGGGAAAAAGCTTACAGCACCTGGTATACCCAGGTTGTCTCCCATCCAAGTACTATCCAGGCCAAACCTTGCTTAGCTTCCGAGATCAGACGAGATCTGGCGTTCTCAGGGTTGTGTGACCTTAAGGGATTGCAGAATTCTCATCAAGACTACTTATGCGACTTCATCTATGTTGGGTTTCAAACAACACACTAGTAATGTATAACAAGACCATGGTCATAGAAGCAAGAGGGGAAAAGCTTACAGCACCTGGTATACCCAGGTGGTCTCCCATCCAAGTACTAACCAGGCCAAACCCTGCTTAGTTTCCGAGACCAGAAGAGATCAGGCGTTCTCAGGGCAGTGTGACCATGAGCTATTGCAAAGCTCTCTTCAAGACTACTTATGCAACTTCATCTATGTTTGGTTTCAGATAACAAACTAGTAATGTATAACAAGACCATGGTAATAGAAGCAAGAGGGGAAAAGCTTACAGCACCTGGTATTCCCAGGTGGTCTTCCATCCAACTACTAACCAGGGCAAACCCTGCTTAGGTTCCGAGATCAAACGAGATCGGGCGTTCTCAGGGTAGTGTGACCGTAAGCGATTGCAAAACTCTCATCAAGACTACTTATGCGACTTCATCTATGTTGGGTTTTAGATTACACACTAGTAATGTATATCAAGACCATGGTCATAGAAGCAAGAGGGGAAAAGCTTACAGCACCTGGAATTCCCAGGTGGCCTCCCATCCAAGTACTAACCAGGCCAAACCCTGCTTAGCTTCCGAGATCTGACGAGATCGGGCGTTCTCAGGGTAGTGTGACCGTAAGCCATTGCAGAGCTCTCATCAAGACTACTTATGCAACTTCATCTATGTTGGGTTTCAGAAGCAAGAGGGGAAAAGCTTATAGCACCTGGTATTACCATGTGGTCTCCCATCGAAGTACTAACCAGGCCAAACCCTGCTTAGCTTCCGAGATCAGACGAGATCGGGCGTTCTCAGGGTAGTGTGACTGTATGCGATTGCAACACTCTCATCAAGACTATTCATGCGACTTCATCTATGTTGGGTTTCAGATAACACTCTAGTAACGTATAACAAGACCATGGTCATAAATCAAGAGGGGAAAAGCTTACAGCACCTGGTATTCCCAGGTGGTCTCCCATCCAAGTACTATCCAGGCCAAACCTTGCTTAGCTTCCGAGATCAGACGAGATCTGGCGTTCTCAGGGTTGTGTGACCTTAAGGGATTGCATAATTCTCATCAAGACTACTTATGCGACTTCATCTATGTTGGGTTTCAAACAACACACTAGTAATGTATAACAAGACCATGGTCATAGAAGCAAGAGGGGAAAAGCTTACAGCACCTGGTATACCCAGGTGGTCTCCCATCCAAGTACTAACCAGGCCAAACCCTGCTTAGTTTCCGAGACCAGAAGAGATCAGGCGTTCTCAGGGCAGTGTGACCATGAGCTATTGCAAAGCTCTCTTCAAGACTACTTATGCAACTTCATCTATGTTTGGTTTCAGATAACAAACTAGTAATGTATAACAAGACCATGGTAATAGAAGCAAGAGGGGAAAAGCTTACAGCACCTGGTATTCCCAGGTGGTCTTCCATCCAACTACTAACCAGGGCAAACCCTGCTTAGGTTCCGAGATCAGACGAGATCGGGCGTTCTCAGGGTAGTGTGACCGTAAGCGATTGCAAAACTCTCATCAAGACTACTTATGCGACTTCATCTATGTTGGGTTTTAGATTACACACTAGTAATGTATATCAAGACCATGGTCATAGAAGCAAGAGGGGAAAAGCTTACAGCACCTGGAATTCCCAGGTGGCCTCCCATCCAAGTACTAACCAGGCCAAACCCTGCTTAGCTTCCGAGATCTGACGAGATCGGGCGTTCTCAGGGTAGTGTGACCGTAAGCCATTGCAGAGCTCTCATCAAGACTACTTATGCAACTTCATCTATGTTGGGTTTCAGAAGCAAGAGGGGAAAAGCTTATAGCACCTGGTATTACCATGTGGTCTCCCATCGAAGTACTAACCAGGCCAAACCCTGCTTAGCTTCCGAGATCAGACGAGATCGGGCGTTCTCAGGGTAGTGTGACTGTATGCGATTGCAACACTCTCATCAAGACTATTCATGCGACTTCATCTATGTTGGGTTTCAGATAACACTCTAGTAACGTATAACAAGACCATGGTCATAAATCAAGAGGGGAAAAGCTTACAGCACCTGGTATTCCCAGGTGGTCTCCCATCCAAGTCCTAACCAGGCCAAACGCTGCTTAGCTTCCGAAATCAGACGAGATCGAGCGTTCTCAGGGTAGTGTGACTGTATGTGATTGCAGAGATATCATCAAGACTACTTATGCGACTTCATCTATGTTGGGTTTCAGATAATAAACTAGTAATGTATAACAAGACCATGGTCATAGAAGCAAGAGGGGAAAAGCTTACAGCACCTGGTATTCCCAGGTGGTCTCCCATCCAAGTACTAACCAGGCCAATCCCTGCTTAGCTCCTGAGATCAGACAAGATCGGGCGTTCTCAGGGTAGTGTGACCGTAAGCAATTGCAGAACTCTCATCAAGACAAATTATGCGACTTCATCTATGTTGCGTTTCAAATAACAAACTAGTAATGTATAACGAGACCATGGTAATAGAAGCAAGAGGGGAAAAGCTTACAGCACCTGGTGTTCCCAGGTGGTCTCCCATCCAAGTACTAACGAGGACAAACCCTGCTTAGCTTCCGAGATCAGACGAGATCGGGCGTTCTCAGGGTAGTGTGACGGCAAACGATTGCAGAGCTCTTATCAAGACTACTTATGCGACTTCATCTATGTTGGGTTTTAGATTACACACTAGTAATGTATAACAAGACCATGGTCATAGAAGCAAGAGGGGAAAAGCTTACAGCACCTGGTATTCCCAGGTGGTCTCCCATCCAAGTACTAACCAGGCCAAACACTGCTTAGCTTCCGAGATCAGATGAGATCAGGCGTTCTCAGGGTAGTGTGACTGTAAGCGATTGCAGAACTATCATCAAGACTACTTATGCGACTTCATCTATGTTGGGTTTCAGATGACACACTAGTAACGTATAACATGACCATGGTCATAGAAGCAAGAGGGGAAAGGCTTACAGCACCTGGTATTCCCAGGAGGTCTCCCATCCAAGTACTAACCAGGCCAAACCCTGCTTAGCTTCCGAGATCAGACGAGATCGGGCATTCTCAGGGTAGTGTGACCGTAAGTGATTGCTGACGTCTTATCAAGACTACTTATGCGACTTCATCTATGTTGGGTTTCAGATAATACACTAGTAATGTATAACAAGACAATGTTCATAGAAGCAAGAGGGGAAAAGCTTACAGCACCTGGTATTCCCAGGTGGTCTCCCATCCAAGTACTAACCAGGCCAAACCCTGCTTAGTTTCCGAGATCAGACTAGATCGGGCGTTCTCAGGGCAGTGTGACCGTAAGCATTTGCAGAGCTCTCATCAAGACTACTTATGCAACTTCATCTATGTTTGGTTTCAGATAACAAACTAGTAATGTATAACAAGACCATGGTAATAGAAGCAAGAGAGGAAAAGCTTACAGCACCTGGTATTCCCAGGTGGTGTTCCATCCAAGCACTAACCAGGGCAATCCCTGCTTAGCTTCCGAGATCAGACGAGATTGTGTGTTCTCAGGGTAGTGTGACCGTGAGCGATTGTAGAACTCTCATCAAGACTACTTATGCGACTTCATCTATGTTAGGTTTTAGATTACACACTAGTAATGTATAACAAGACCACGGTCATAGAAGCAAGAGGGGAAAAGCTTACAGCACCTGGTATTTCCAAGTGGTCTCCCATCCAAGTACTAACCAGGCCAAACCCTGCTTAGTTTCCAAGATCAGACGAGATCGGGCATTCTCAGGGTAGTGTGACCGTAAGCGATTGCTGACCTCTCATCAAGACTACTTATGCGACTTCATCTATGTTGGGTTTCAGATAATACACTAGTAATGTATAACGAGACCATGGTCACAGAAGCAAGAGGGGGAAAGCTTACAGCACCTGATATTCCCAGGTGGTCTTCCATCCAAGTACTAACCAGGGCAAACCCTGCTTAGTTTCCGCGATCAGACGACATCGGGCGTTCTCAGGGTAGTGCGACTGTATGCGATTGCAACACTCTCATCAAGACTATTTATGCGACTTCATCTATGTTGGGTTTCAGATGACACACTAGTAACTTATAACATGACCATGGTCATAGAAGCAAGAGGGGAAAAGCTTACAGCACCTGGTATTCCCAGGTGGTCTCCCATCCAAGAACTATCCAGGCCAAACCCTGCTTAGCTTCCGAGATCAGACGAGATCGGGCATTCTCAGGGTTGTGTGACCTTAAGGGATTGCAGAACTCTCATCAAGACTACTTATGCGACTTCATCTATGTTGGGTTTCAGATAATACACTAGTAATGTATAACAAGACCATGGTCATAGAAGCAAGAGGGGAAAAGCTTACAGCACCTGGTATTCCCAGGTGGTCTCCCATCCAAGAACTAACCAGGCCAAACCCTGCTTAGCTTCCGAGATCAGACGAGATCGGGCGTTCTCAGGGTAGTGCGACTGTATGCGATTGCAACACTCTCATCAAGACTATTTATGCGACTTCATCTATGTTGGGTTTCAGATGACACACTAGTAACTTATAACATGACCATGGTCATAGAAGCAAGAGGGGAAAAGCTTACAGCACCTGGTATTCCCAGGTGGTCTCCCATCCAAGAACTATCCAGGCCAAACCCTGCTGAGCTTCTGAGATCAGACGAGATCTGGCGTTCTCAAGGTTGTGTGACCTTAAGGGATTGCAGAACTCTCATCAAGACTACTTATGCGACTTCATCTATGTTGGGTTTCAAACAAAACACTAGTAATGTATAACAAGACCATGGTAATAGAAGCAAGAGGGGAAAAGCTTACAGCACCTGGTATTCCCAGGTGGTCTCCCATCGAAGTACTAACCAAACCAAACCCTGCTTAGCTTCCAAGATCAGACGAGAACGGGCGTTCTCAGGGTAGTGTGACCGTAACCCATTGAAGATCTCTCATCAAGACTACTTATGCGACTTCATCTATGTTGGGTTTCAGATAATACACTAGTAATGTATAACAAGACCATGGTCATAGAAGCAAGAAGGGAAAAGCTTACAGCACCTGGTATTCCCAGGTGGTCTCCCATCCAAGAACTAACCAGGCCAAACCCTGCTTAGCTTCCGAGATCAGACGAGATCTGGCGTTCTCAGGGTTGTGTGACCTTAAGGGATTGCAGAACTCTCATCAAGACTACTTATGCGACTTCATCTATGTTGGGTTTCAAACAAAACACTAGTAATGTATAACAAGACCATGGTAATAGAAGCAAGAGGGGAAAAGCTTACAGCACCTGGTATTCCCAGGTGGTCTCTCATCCAAGTACTAACCAGGCCAAACCCTGCTTAGCTTCCGAGATCAGACGAGATTGCGCGTTCTCAGGGTAGTGTGACCGTAGGCGATTGCAGAACTATCATCAAGACTACTTATGCGACTTCATCTATGTTGGGTTTCAGATGACACACTATTAATGTATAACAAGACCATGGTCATAGAAGCAAAAACTGAAAGGCTTACAGCACCTGGTATTCCCAGGTGGTCTCCCATCCAAGTACTATCCAGGCCAAACCCTGCTTAGCTTCCAAGATTAGACGAAATCGGGCGTTCTCAGGGTAGTGTGACCTTAAGGGATTGCAGAACTCTCATCAAGACTACTTATGCGAATTCATCTATGTTGGGTTTCAAACAACACAGTAGTAATGTAAAACAAGACCATGGTCATAGAAGCAAGAGGGGAAAAGCTTACAGCACCTGGTATTCCCAGGTGGCCTCCCATCCAAGTACTAACCAGGCCAAACCCTGCTTAGCTTCCGAGATCAGACGAGATCGGGTGTTCTCAGGGCAGTGTGACCGTAAGCTATTGCAAAACTCTCATCAAGACTACTTATGCAACTTCATCTATGTTTGGTTTCAGATAACAAACTAGTAATGTATAACAAGACAATGGTAATAGAAGCAAGAGGGGAAAAGCTTACAGCACCTGGTATTCCCAGGTGGTCTTCCATCCAAGAACTAACCAGGGCAAACCCTGCTTAGTTTCCGAGATCAGACGAGATCCGTCCTTCTCAGTGTAGTGTGACCGTAAGCCATTGCAGAGCTCTCATCAAGACTACTTATGCAACTTCATCTATGTTGGGTTTCAGATAACAAACTAGTAATGTATAACAAGACCATGGTAATGGAAGCAAGAGGGGAAAAGCTTACATCACCTGGTATTGCCATGTGGTCTCCCATCCAAGTACTAACAAGACCAAACGGTGCTTAGCTTCCGAGATCAGACGAGATCTGGCGTTCTCAGGGTTGTGTGACCGTAAGCGATTACAGAACTCTCATCAAGACTACTTATGCGACTTCATCTATGTTCGGTTTCAGATAATACACTAGTAATGTATAACAAGACCATGGTAATAGAAGCAAGTGGGGAAAAGCTTACAGCACCTGGTATTCAAAGGTGATCTTCCATCCAAGTACTAACCAGGCCAAACCCTGTTTAGCTTTCGAGATCAAACGTGATCAGGCGTTCTCAGGGTAGTGTAACCGGAAGCGGTTGCAGAACTCTCATCAAGACAACTTATGCGACTTCATCTATGTTGGGATTCCGATAACAAACTAGTAATGTATAACAAGACCATGGTAATAGAAGCAAGAGGGGAAAAGCTTACAACACCTGGTATTCAAAGGTGATCTTCCATCCAAGTACTAACCAGGCCAAACCCTGCTTAGCTTCCGAGATCAGACGAGATCGTGTGT
>NW_026040056.1:427500-432500 GCF_023375975.1 Astyanax mexicanus
TGGTATTCCCAGGTGGTCTCCCATCCAAGTACTAACCAGGCCAAACCATGCTTAGCTTCCGAGATCAGACGAGATCGGGCGTTCTCAGGGTAGTGTGACCGTAAGCGATTGCTGACCTCTCATCAAGACTACTTATGCGACTTCATCAATGTTGGGTTTCAGATAATACAATAGTAATGTATAACGAGACCATGGTCACAGAAGCAAGAGGGGAAAAGCTTACAGCACCTGGTATTCCCAGGTGGTCTCCCATCCAAGTACTAAGCAGGCTAAACCCTGCTTAGCTTCCGAGATCAGACGAGATCGGGCGTTCTCAGGGTTGTGTGACCTTAAGAGATTGCAGAACTCTCATCAAGACTACTTATGCGACTTCATCTATGTTGGGTTTCAAACAACACATTAGTAATGTATAACAAGACCATGGTCATAGAAGCAAGAGGGGAAAAGCTTACAGCACCTGGTATTCCCAGGTGGTCTTCCATCCAAGTACTAACCAGGGCAATCCCTGCTTAGCTTCCGAGATCAGACGAGATCGTGTGTTCTCAGGGTAGTGTGACCGTGAGCGATTGTAGAACTCTCATCAAGACAACTTATGCGACTTCGTCTATGTTGCGTTTCAAATAAAACACAAGTAACGTATAAGCAGACCATGGTAATAGAAGCAAGAGGGGAGAAGCTTACAGCACCTGGTATTCCCAGCTGGTCTGCCATCCAAGTACTAACCAGGCCAGACCCTGTTTAGCTTCCGAGATCAGACGAGATCGGGGGTTCTCAGGGTTGTGTGACCTTAAGGGATTGCAGAACTCTCATCAAGACTACTTATGTGACTTCATCTATGTTGGGTTTCAAACAACACACTAGTAATGTATAACAAGACCATGGTAATAGAAGCAAGAGGGGAAAAGCTTACAGCACCTGGTATTCCCAGGTGGTCTCCCATCCAAGCACTATCCAGGTCAAACCCTGCTTAGCTTCCGAGATCAGACGAGATCGGGCGTTCTCAGGGTTGTGTGACCGTAAGCGATTACAGAACTCTCATCAAGACTACTTATGCGACTTCATCTATGTTGGGTTTTAGTTTACACACTAGTAATGTATAACAAGACCATGGTCATAGAAGCAAGAGGGGAAAAGCTTACAGCACCTGGGATTCCCAGGTGGTCTCCAATCCAAGTACTAACCAGGCCAAACCCTGCTTAGCTTCCGAGATCAGACGAGATCGGGCGTTCTCAGGGTAGTGTGACCGTAAGCGATTGCTGACCTCTCATCAAGACCACTTATGCGACTTCATCTATGTTGGGTTTCAGATAATACACTAGTAATGTATAACGAGACCATGGTCACAGAAGCAAGAGGGGAAAAGCTTACAGCACCTGGTATTCCCAGGTGGTCTCCCATCCAAGCACTAAGCAGGCCAAACCCTGCATAGCTTCCGAGATCAGACGAGATCGGGCGTTCTCAGGGTAGTGTGACCGTAAGCGATTGCAAAACTCTCATCAAGACTACTTATGCGACTTCATCTATGTTGGGTTTTAGATTACACACTAGTAATGTATATCAAGACCATGGTCATAGAAGCAAGAAGCAAAAAGCTTACAGCACCTGGTATTCCCAGGTGGTCTCCCATCCAAGTACTAACCAGGCCAAACCCCGCTTAGCTTCCGAGATCAGAAGAGATCGGGCGTTCTCAGGGTAGTGTGACCGTAAGCCATTGCAGAGCACTCATCAAGACTACTTATGCAACTTCATCTATGTTGGGTTTCAGATAACAAAATAGTAATGTATAACAAGACCATGGTAATAGAAGCAAGAGGGGAAAAGCTTACAGCACCTGGTATTCCCAGGTGGTCCCCCATCCAAGTGCTAACCAGACCAAACCCTGCGTAGCTTCCGAGATCAGACGAGATGTTGGGTTTCAGATGACACACTAGTAATGTATATCAAGACCATGGTCATAGAAGCAAAAAGTGAAAAGCTTACAGCACCTGGTATTCCCAGGTGGTCTCCCATCCAAGTACTTACCAGGCCAAACCATGCTTAGCTTCCGAGATCAGACGAGACCGGGCGTTCTCAGGGTAGTGTGCCCGTAAGCGATTGCTGACCTCTCATCAAGACTACTTATGCGACTTCATCTATGTTGGGTTTCAGATAATACACTAGTAATGTATAACGAGACCATGGTCACAGAAGCAAGAGGGGAAAAGCTTACAGCACCTGGTATTCCCAGGTGGTCTCCCATCCAAGTACTAACCAGGCCAAACCCTGCTTAGCTTCCGAGATCAGACGAGATCGGGCGTTCTCAGGGTTGTGTGACCTTAAGAGATTGCAGAACTCTCATCAAGACTACTTATGCGACTTCATCTATGTTGGGTTTCAAACAACACATTAGTAATGTATAACAAGACCATGGTCATAGAAGCAAGAGGGGAAAAGCTTACAGCACCTGGTATTCCCAGGTGGTCTTCCATCCAAGTACTAACCAGGGCAATCCCTGCTTAGCTTCCGAGATCAGACGAGATCGTTTGTTCTCAGGGTAGTGTGACCGTGAGCGATTGTAGAAATCTCATCAAGACTACTTATGCGACTTCATCTATGTTGGGTTTTAGATTACACACTAGTAATGTATAACAAGACCATGGTAATGGAAGCAAGAGGGGAAAAGCTTACAGCACCTGGTATTCCCAGGTGGTCTCCCATCCAAGTACTAACCAGGCCAAACCCTGCTTAGCTTCCGAGATCAGACGAGATCGGGCGTTCTCAGGGTAGTGTGACCGTAAGCCATTGCAGAGCTCTCATCAAGACTACTTATGCAACTTCATCTATGTTGGGTTTCAGATAACAAACTAGTAATGTATAACAAGACCATGGTAATGGAAGCAAGAGGGGAAAAGCTTACAGCACCTGGTATTCCCAGGTGGTCTCCCATCCAAGTACTAACCAGGCCAAACCCTGCTTAGCTTCCGAGATCAGACGAGATCGGGCGTTCTCAGGGTAGTGTGACCATAAGCCGTTGCAGAGCTCTCATCAAGACTACTTATGCAACTTCATCTATGTTGGGTTTCAGATAACAAACTAGTAATGTATAACAAGACCATGGTAATGGAAGCAAGAGGGGAAAAGCTTACAGCACCTGGTATTCCCAGGTGGTCTCCCATCCAAGTACTAACCAGGCCAAACCCTGCTTAGCTTCCGAGATCAGACGAGATCGGGCGTTCTCAGGGTAGTGTGACCGTAAGCCATTGCAGAGCTCTCATCAAGACTACTTATGCAACTTCATCTATGTTGGGTTTCAGATAACAAACTAGTAATGTATAACAAGACCATGGTAATGGAAGCAAGAGGGGAAAAGCTTACAGCACCTGGTATTCCCAGGTGGTCTCCCATCCAAGTACTAACCAGGGCAAACCCTGCTTAGCTTCCGAGATCAGACGAGATCGGGCATTCTCAGGGTAGTGTGACCGTAAGCCGTTGCACAGCTCTCATCAAGACTACTTATGCAACTTCATCTATGTTGGGTTTCAGATAACAAACTAGTAATGTATAACAAGACCATGGCAATGGAAGCAAGAGGGGAAAAGCTTACAGCACCTGGTATTCCCAGGTGGTCTCCCATCCAAGTACTAACCAGGCCAAACCCTGCTTAGCTTCCGAGATCAGACGAGATCGGGTGTTCTCAGGGTAGTGTGACCGTAAGCCATTGCAGAGCTCTCATCAAGACTACTTATGCAACTTCATCTATGTTGGGTTTCAGATAACAAACTAGTAATGTATAACATGACCATGGTAATGGAAGCAAGAGGGGAAAAGCTTACAGCACCTGGTATTCCCAGGTGGTCTCCCATCCAAGTACTAACCAGGCCAAACCCTGCTTAGCTTCCGAGATCAGACGAGATCGGGCGTTCTCAGGGTAGTGTGACCGTAAGCCATTGCAGAGCTCTCATCAAGACTACTTATGCAACTTCATCTATGTTGGGTTTCAGATAACAAACTAGTAATGTATAACAAGACCATGGTAATTGAAGCAAGAGGGGAAAAGCATACAGCACATGGTATTCCCAGGTGGTCTCCCATCCAAGTACTAACCAGGCCAAACCCTGCTTAGCTTCCGAGATCAGACGAGATCGGGCGTTCTCAGGGTAGTGTGAGCGTAAGCCATTGCAGAGCTCTCATCAAGACTACTTATGCAACTTCATCTATGTTGGGTTTCAGATAACAAACTAGTAATGTATAACAAGACCATGGTAATGGAAGCAAGAGGGGAAAAGCTTACAGCACCTGGTATTCCCAGGTGGTCTCCCATCCAAGTACTAACCAGGCCAAACCCTGCTTAGCTTCCGAGATCAGACGAGATCGGGCGTTCTCAGGGTAGTGTGACCGTAAGCCATTGCAGAGCTCTCATCAAGACTACTTATGCAACTTCATCTATGTTGGGTTTCAGATAACAAACTAGTAATGTATAACAAGACCATGGTAATGGAAGCAAGAGGGGAAAAGCTTACAGCACCTGGTATTCCCAGGTGGTCTCCCATCCAAGTACTAACCAGGCCAAACCCTGCTTAGCTTCCGAGATCAGACGAGATCGGGCGTTCTCAGGGTAGTGTGACCGTAAGCCATTGCAGAGCTCTCATCAAGACTACTTATGCAACTTCATCTATGTTGGGTTTCAGATAAAAAACTAGTAATGTATAACAAGACCATGGTAATGGAAGCAAGAGGGGAAAAGCTTACAGCACCTGGTATTCCCAGGTGGTCTCCCATCCAAGTACTAACCAGGCCAAAGCCTGCTTAGCTTCCGAGATCAGACGAGATCGGGCGTTCTCAGGGTAGTGTGACCGTAAGCCATTGCAGAGCTCTCATCAAGACTACTTATGCAACTTCATCTATGTTGGGTTTCAGATAACAAACTAGTAATGTATAACAAGACCATGGTAATGGAAGCAAGAGGGGAAAAGCTTACAGCACCTGGTATTCCCAGGTGGGCTCCCATCCAAGTACTAACC